>NW_004797487.1:603067-631916 GCF_000002075.1 Aplysia californica | reverse complement strand
GGGCGTCTTTCTTGTTGTTCTATAGAAGTTATAGATGATTTTGTTGAAATTATGCTGAATAATTTCTTATTTTTTCTCTTATCTAACCTCATATCATTGTAATGCTTCATGTTATCACAGAAATGATAACAGAAATGGATTCCTGGTCCAAAAGTACATTGGCATGGAAAGTTTCAGACATTTACCATGATTTTTGGTGATTTAATTCTGAAAAGTGTTTAAGCCATGTGTACCGTTTTGTGATTTTCCGTTTATAATGCAAAATTGGCAGATTTCCCATTTTTGTGGTTCCATAACTGATTAAATTGAAGTGCCAGAACTCTGAAAAAAAAAATTGGGCTATGAATTTGCATTACTGTGAATATGTTCTGTAAGTTTCATTTCTTTTCAGCAATAACTTTCCAATTTATTGATGTCTGAAATCAGTCTTTTTAGTATTTTTAAATTAATTATGCATCAAGGAGTAATTTTTTTCCAATTTTAAGTCTCTGTATTGGCTTTATTTAAACTCTGATTGTCTTCATCTTGGTATTTTGCATAGTTTATACTGGCACCTGTTGAAACAAATGATAATACACACTTTATGTACCTGAATAAATTTTCTGTGAACTCACAAAATCGCACTTTTTAACGCGATTTTAAAGTTGCCAAAAATTTACGCCGTCCACAAATTTCAAACGTCTGTCATTTTTTATTTATTGTCCGATTTCTATTATTCAAACACCAAAGTTCATGGTTTGCATAGTTCTTTATGATGCAACAAACATATGTTTGATCAAAGCACTTTGAAATTTGGGTTTGTGGTACCTACTGTAAAACAAATTGTTTGTTTTAGTAGACGTTTTACGGCGCTCGCAACTGCATAAGGTCATATGAGCGCCAAGGGGTGGATGTCAACAGAGAAGTCCTTACAGGGAATCAGGCTTACTCAGCTCATCTCTCTAGCTTCAACAGCACAAAGTCTACTTCGACTATCAAGGCACCCCGGAAATAGCGGGTCACAAGAGTGTGACAAACATTAACAAAAGAAGTAGAGGAAAAGTGACGATAATAAGGTAGGAAAGAAAAAGCAGCAGTTCTCTGTTGCAGTTCAGGCACAGTTATGAGAATGATATTTATGAATCAGCAAATTTACAATTCTACTGTGCATAAGAACATGTTTATGTCCCTCCTTTGGAAATGGCCTAAAGACACTTCAGTCAGTAGCACACCCTCCCACCCCCCCCCCCCCCCAAACCCGGCCCCCCAACCCCGTCTGTAAAACACAATATATGTCATGATGCAGTGGAATCAGCCCCTCGTCAATTTTTAGGCGAAGGGAGTTATTGATATCATCTTAAAGCCTAGTCATTTGCCTTGCCCTGAAGGAAAGAAAATATCCTTATATCTCGAACACAAAAGTCAAGATATTTGCAACTGAAGGAGGTGGGGGTCACCGGGTTCAGAGGTAAAATTAGCTAGAAAATGGCTGCAAAAGTTTGCTGACTTCCATAGCTTGAGAGTCCTTGAAAACAGAAAATTTATAGTTTTTGTCCCTTTAATCAACGTTTTTCCATAAAATCCACACAGAAACGTGTTGTTAAATGGACATAAAAGATGTTGAGCCAAAAATTTAAAATTCTATAAAAGTAGCTAAACCAGCAGAATAATGCCGGTTTATTTGATTTCAGTAATTGTATGAGCACCTGATTTCACCACAATGCCTCACATATATATACAACATCTCATACTTTGAATGTCAGAAGCAAGAAACAAAGCCATATCGACTTCTTAATGTAAGGTGTAAGGCCCCGCCATGCACCATTTTGAAAAGTAGCGTTTGATGGAGTCGTACACAGAGCAGGAGACCCAGTTCGATACCCGAGAGTGGAGAATTCTTAGTGAGCACTTCAGTCTCTTTTGTTGGGATGTTGAAATGTTGTCAGGGTGTCCAACAACATTTCAGGAAAAAATGTACTACCTGGAAAAAAAATTTACTACCCAGCAAATCAAGCCCAACACTAGCTCGAAAAAGGGAGTTCATTTACCCCATCAATAACATATATTATTGATATATAATATATATGAAACGAAAATAACGCACAACGAAGTCCAGTTGACAAAATGGAAAATAGACAGACATTCGCTAGATTCAGTCTTAAGTTTTAGTGAGGTTTTTACGGCGCTCGCAACTGCATAAGGTCATATGAGCGCCAAGGGGTGGATGTCAACAGAGAAGTCCTTACAGGGAATCAGGCTTACTCAGCTCATCTCTCTAGCTTCAACAGCACAAAGTCTACTTCGACTATCAAGGCACCCCGGAAATAGCGGGTCACAAGAGTGTGACAAACATTAACAAAAGAAGTAGAGGAAAAGTGACGATAATAAGGTAGGAAAGAAAAAGCAGCAGTTCTCTGTTGCAGTTCAGGCACAGTTATGAGAATGATATTTATGAATCAGCAAATTTACAATTCTACTGTGCATAAGAACATGTTTATGTCCCTCCTTTGGAAATGGCCTAAAGACACTTCAGTCAGTAGCACACCCTCCCACCCCCCCCCCCCCCCAAACCCGGCCCCCCAACCCCGTCTGTAAAACACAATATATGTCATGATGCAGTGGAATCAGCCCCTCGTCAATTTTTAGGCGAAGGGAGTTATTGATATCATCTTAAAGCCTAGTCATTTGCCTTGCCCTGAAGGAAAGAAAATATCCTTATATCTCGAACACAAAAGTCAAGATATTTGCAACTGAAGGAGGTGGGGGTCACCGGGTTCAGAGGTAAAATTAGCTAGAAAATGGCTGCAAAAGTTTGCTGACTTCCATAGCTTGAGAGTCCTTGAAAACAGAAAATTTATAGTTTTTGTCCCTTTAATCAACGTTTTTCCATAAAATCCACACAGAAACGTGTTGTTAAATGGACATAAAAGATGTTGAGCCAAAAATTTAAAATTCTATAAAAGTAGCTAAACCAGCAGAATAATGCCGGTTTATTTGATTTCAGTAATTGTATGAGCACCTGATTTCACCACAATGCCTCACATATATATACAACATCTCATACTTTGAATGTCAGAAGCAAGAAACAAAGCCATATCGACTTCTTAATGTAAGGTGTAAGGCCCCGCCATGCACCATTTTGAAAAGTAGCGTTTGATGGAGTCGTACACAGAGCAGGAGACCCAGTTCGATACCCGAGAGTGGAGAATTCTTAGTGAGCACTTCAGTCTCTTTTGTTGGGATGTTGAAATGTTGTCAGGGTGTCCAACAACATTTCAGGAAAAAATGTACTACCTGGAAAAAAAATTTACTACCCAGCAAATCAAGCCCAACACTAGCTCGAAAAAGGGAGTTCATTTACCCCATCAATAACATATATTATTGATATATAATATATATGAAACGAAAATAACGCACAACGAAGTCCAGTTGACAAAATGGAAAATAGACAGACATTCGCTAGATTCAGTCTTAAGTTTTAGTGAGGTTTTTACGGCGCTCGCAACTGCTTAAGGACATAATATGAGCGCCAAAGGGTGGATGTAAACAGAGAAGTCCAAACGGGGAGTTAAGCTTACTCTGCTCACCTCTCTAGCCTCAACAGCACAAAGTCTGCTTCAACTACCAAAGCTCCCCAGAAATAGCAGTTCACAAGAGTGACAAACATACAAAAGAAGCAGAGGAAAGAAAAAGCAGCAGTTCCCCCTATGTTGTTCCCGCACAGTATGAGCCCATATTCACAATTCTACAGTGCATAAGAAAATGTTAATATCCCCCCTCTGGGAATGGCCTGAAGACGCTTTAGTCAGTAGCACTGCCCTGGTGGTGGTGGGAAGGGGGGATAGATCTAGACCTAATGTGTGCACACAGAATGACGGTCAAACCAGCTTCTCAATTTTCCAGGGGCATGTTACATAACAACACACACACACATATGTAAAATATATCCAAACAACATGTCAGTGTCGCACTGAGGTCTTGTTTGACATACGTATTTCAGTCTGTTATAATATTTTCTTCTCAATATTTCATTATAAACATGAATCCTGCTTTGAGCGGTCGGAAGGGCCCTGAACAAGAATTTCGACTGTCAAGAACCAGTCTGGGAGTCATGACTCATATTATGAACGTGAAAGACAAAAATTATTATCAAACTCAAAGAAAAGCAATAACTTGAATGGCTCAAGTAGACCCATGGAGTGTGAGAGTTGTAAGAAGTGCCGGACGGCAAGATGCAGTGACACTGGAAATCTGCCAGCTTTGAGCAGAAAGCTACAATATTGTTATAATTTGTTATCACCCACCCAATGAAACGCGAACACTTTAGTTCAATAACACGGCTTACAAGGTATGAAGGATCCCGATTCCACACACGGCCTGCACCAACGCGTGCTTTGCAGAGAGCTCTATATCTTAATCAAAATTCTGAAATTTGGTTCCAAAACATTATCCTCCGATGTTGCCCCCCCCCCCCCCTCCTGAGTGTATCTTTTAAAAAAATCAATAATCCCCTGCTCCATTCCGTAGCCCTATGTTTCTCAATGTTCAGACTTTGAATGAACTTTGAAGACCCCAACAAACGTCGTGCTCACAAGCGCAGGTTCACTGATCGGTCACGATGGCGAGTCCGACAATCTAAAAATCGGACGATGCTTGTATTTTCTTTTCTTTTTTCCCCTCACAAGTGACAGCACAGAGACGAGTCAGAGTACTTATTACATTTTATTTGCAAGGCGACACAGCGTTCACACTGCACAATCTGCATGTCACAAATGTTGCGTTATCAGTCTATCGCCGGCAAATTTCTGGGTGGCAACGAAAGCAGAAGTAGGTCCTGATTTTCCAGGATCGAGCCTCTGTGTCACATACACTTCCGCCCCTTTTTGCGTGAAACGTACTCTCGGACGGGGGAAAAGGTGAACGAATACTATATCACAATCACAACCGGCAAAAACAGACTCAAGTACCGCTGCTAGGGTTCACTAAAAAGTCTCGCTGGCTTCACCACTCCGTACGCAGGTTAATTTACGACTGTTTACCAAATGTTTACTTCCATCACGACACATCTACTACCATTTACAACCTTTACGACCAGGGTGCCGAATTTATGACTTTTACGAAGCTCGTCTCCTCAATCCTCTAAATTGTGTCGATAGGGGCGTGAAACACCTATATTTTAAAACAAAACTTAAGGCTTCCCTCACCATGGACACGATGGGTTCCAGCAGTTTGTCCGAGTCCACGTCCATCCAGTTCATCTCCACAGCACCCGGGGCACCGGGGGAGCATGGTGTTAAAAGGTCATTCACGATCAGGTTGGGGTCATCTCTGGAGGGACCTCGCACCTGGACACCAAAGTTAAAGGTCAAATGGATGAGATGAGCTAAGTACATGATATAAAGTAAAATCTCATTATTGTCGCAGACTCCCAGAGCATCCTGCAAAAGGTTGAGAAAGGGCTGCTTCAGAGTGATTGATTTGATAGAAAGGATGAACCCAATAAAACACTCATCACTTAGAGCAATCACATGGATATTCTGTCCTAGGCACTCTGAAGTGAAGGGCAATGAGGAGGCTGATAGACTGGCAGGCAATGCCATGGTTGATGGTGAGGTGAAATTTGATCAGATAGATAAGAAAGGTAAAAAAGATAAGAAAAGGTAAGAAAGATAAGATAATATGTGAGGCATCGTGGTGGATTCAGGCTCTCGTCAATTTTTGGGCACGTAGAGGTATTGGTATCATCTTAAAGCTTATTCACTTGCCTTTATTTGGAAAAAAAATATCCATTTATCTTGAATACAAGTTGAGATATTTGCGAATGAAGGAGGTGAGGGTCACCTGTTTTCAGAGGTAAAATTTGTGAGAAAATGGCCGCCAAAGATTAGTTATTTCCTTAGCTTAAGAGTCCGTGGTAACTGAAAATTTACATTTTTTGTGCTTTTAATCGATGTTGTTCAGAAAAATCCACACAGAAATGACTTCTTTAATGGGCATGAAAGGTGTTGAGCCAAAAAACAAAAATTTGATAAAAATTCACAAACCTGGGGAAAAAATGAAAGTTTCTTCACTTTGACGAGAGCCTGATTCCATCACGCTGCCTCACATATCGTAAAATAGATAGGATAAGGTAAAAAAGATATGGTAAGATAGATAAAAAGGATAAGGGAAGAAAGATAACATAAAAAGATAAGATGACATTAAACAGATCAGATGAGTTCAGATAGATACGGTAAATCAAGATAAGAAAATGTAAGAAAGATAAGATAATAATAATGGTAAAATAGATATGATAAAGTAAAAAAAGAAAAGATATGGTAACAAAAATAAGATACTGTAAAAAAAGATAAGCTACGGTAAGATGAGATAAGGTAGATGAGATTATGTAAAAAATATGGTTAGATAGATAAGATATGATAAGATGGATGAGATGAGGTAGATGAGATTATGTAAAAAAGATGGTTAGATAGATAAG
Source organism: Aplysia californica (assembly GCF_000002075.1). Lineage (NCBI taxonomy): Eukaryota > Metazoa > Mollusca > Gastropoda > Aplysiida > Aplysiidae > Aplysia > Aplysia californica. The sequence goes on along the minus strand of NW_004797487.1, from coordinate 625,462 downwards.
ATAAGATAGATGAGATGAGGTAGATGAGATTATGTAAAAAAGATGGTTAGATAGATAAGATAGATGAGATGAGGTTAAATAAGGTTAAGTGAGGTGAGCTAAGGTAACACTTAATTGTCCCAGAGGAAAACTTTGTGTGGTGTTACAGGAATGGCAAAAACACATTGATACAATGAGTTTAAATTATATTTCTTTTATCAAAGAGAATCAATATGAAGAAAAAAATAAAAGATGAAAATAACAAAACAGGTCACATCAGATGCATCTCTAAACACAAGCAAGGATTTATCACAGATTTTTTAAAGTCAAACAGATATATTAATTGTATTATGTGCTTGGATACAAAATCAACAGCAATGTATTTTGACAGCAGCCTTATCGCAGATGGCGCGAAACTTCTTTAGTACCTTGCTCTCCCACGGATAGAGTTTTTCTTCAAAAATCACCATCAGCACAGTTCGGTCATGTCAGCACTAAAGCGAACATGAAAAACCCAACATGACCACAAGCCAAGGAAAATGTAGACAAGAAGAAAAACTGTATCAGGGTAAAGACTTGGCAGTGACGTCACTGCCTGGAAGGTTCTGTCACTGGCATCAAAGATCACTCGTCACCATGGCAATGTTGACAAACATCCAACAGGACAACCCGCCCCATTAGTTGGGACACAGACATGCAACAAGAACACATGAGTTGGAGTTTGACTTTAGAAAAAAAAACACTTTTAAAACAAAAGTGGTTAAGCATCAGATATCAAACCCCCCCTCTACATATATACACACACACCAAACCAAAGTGAACAATCAATTAACCCCTTCGTTGCCTTACAACGTACCTGGTACGTCATGAAAATGTGTAATCTTTAGAACTGTGCCCTACCATGTACGTCACGGAAGTCGGCAAAATTTGCCGCTTCTGGTTGCCTGCATGATGTTACATGTATGACACGTTAATAACCTTGTTCTAATTCTTCTGTACCAAGTTTTTGCCACCAGCGCAGCATAGATTCATATTTGGGAATGAAAGCCGGGCATATCTTTACTCAATTTGCCAGTATTTCTTAACTGCTAGGCTTGCAAGTGATCGATAAACATTAATCTAGGCTTGCCGGCGGCCACATGCTCTTGTAAAACGTAAACATCGAAATTACTTTAAAAAGGAAAATAAATTCATTTTTATACTTAGATTAGCAGGTTATTCAAAATTTTGAAACAGAGGGGAGGAAATGGGAAATAAGAAAAATAACACAATCGAAGACCCGGTGTCCGAAATGTGTCACGAGTATGCTAGATCTAGACCGCGCATCCATCAACACTGAAACAATAGGCTACTGTCCTGTGTAACGAGATCAGCTGAAAATCGGTGCTGACAGTAGGAACCTATACCTCCTGCAACAAGGGTTAACACAATAAACAGCTGCGTCTACGGGAGACAAAGTGAGATGAACACATAGAAACTTACCCTGCGGAAGTGGGTCGCCGTTTGCACTTTTCTCACAGGCTGCATGAGCGCATCCCGCACCACAACGCTGATATCTGCTCCCGAGTACCTGCGGGTCCAAGTTTACATCGGTCAACATTTTTAAAGAAAATGGAATGTACAGTGTACACTTCAGTTCACGGTCAAGTGAGAATCTTCACACTGGTCCCGTCTTTCGAGGGTCCAGGATTGTTTTCAAACTCCAACCTGAGACACCAAAGTGATAACGCCAGATTACACAACAACTAGACCTGCATGTGAGCCTCAACCAGATTGTCTGAAAATTTTGGGCACCCCCCCTCCCCATAAGAGCTTTTGTGGGTGTCATAAAAGGAAGGACTTCCAAGTAACAAGCCGCCACCACAACAAACACAATAAAGAAGAGACCTAACCCTAACCCTCCCCCTTGGCCTACCCCAAAAAAGAACCTGCAACGGCCCTCATGTAAAAAGGCCAGCACAGGTCAAAAAAAAAAAAAGGGGGGGGGGGGGGGGGGGCCTACACTCCTAAACAAACAACAAGGAGCACAATATGGCCTACATTACTGTAATAGAGTTTGATACAATGATACAATAATACAATAGAATCCGAATATGAATCCTCCATATATAGATCTAGTAATCTAAATAAATCTAGATCTAAATCTAGAACGTCAGCAGTCGGCACAAAAACGAAAGTGCCGACAAGGCAGACGGGAGAAAAAGGGGTCGCTGGCAGTCAGCCAGACCTCGACTCGTACTTCACACATTGACTGATACAGGTGAGCCCAGCGATAGCATTGGCCAGCTTGCTGGTCGGGTTTCACATGATTCTCGGCAAACATGTAGGTCTAAACAACAAACAAAGTTACATTAAATGCATACATGCCAACATTGCCTGGGCCAAAATCTGTAGTTGACGCAATTTTTTTCCAAAAATCTGTAGTTGACCTAAAAAATCTGTAGTAGGCTATATTACCACTTGTCGCATACTTAATTTGGGACCCGTATCAGTATTTTGACCCACATCACATATACATGAAGGTGTTTGCGACTTCAAATATAGAATTTTGTAGAAAATGATAAAGAAAAAAGAAAAAAGAAAAAAGACAAATATGAAAACTACCAGAGGCATTTACCCTATAGTAGTTGGTGCCGTTCCTGTCCTATTTCATAAGTGCACGCACACACACAAATGAAACTAACCCCCACCCCAAAAAACCCCAACAAAAAACAAAAACAGAAACAAAAAAGAAAAGATGAAGAAAAGGTGGGCCTTGGATGACTTAGGCCTAGCCTTGGCCCTTTGCCTTTGCAGAGTTAACAAAGTAAGAGTACGACGGATCCCGAGTCCACACAAGGCCTGCACCAACGTGCGTTTTGCAGAGTCTTAGATCTAGTAGTAATCAAAATTTAGAATCCTAAAATTTGCTTCCAACTTCAGTTTTTGTCCTCTGGTATTACCTTCAACCCACCCCCCCCTCCCCCGAGTGTATCTTTAAAGGAGTCCTATACTTCGCAGCGCTCAGACTTTGAATAAACTGTGGTGACCCCTACAATTGCCGGTGCTCACAATGTGATGGAACGCGGTTCATTGACCGTTCACAATGGCGAGCCCGACAAGACACTTGTATAACTATAACTTTCTTTTCTTTTCTTTTTCGTTCACAAGTGACAGCACAGGACAAATATTGATTTATTTTCAAGGCGACACAGCGTTTGCCATGCACAGCCTGCATGTTGTTACAATTTATGTTGCGTTATCAAACTACTACCAGCAAATTTCTGGGTGGTAGCGAAAGTGAAAGTATATCTTCATTATCCCGATCAAACGTCGGTATCACACATACACTTCCGCTTGCCACCATAGCCACCTGTCTGCATGAAGAAACATACTCTCGGGGAAGCCGAATGAATATCACAATCGCGACTGGCAAAAATTAACTTAAGGACGTTATCGGATTTGTTTTTCAAATATTCGGTAACTTTCTCAAATTCCTGGGTAATTCCCGGGGCCTGGCAGTCACCCTGCTGAATCACGAAGTCTGTGGCTTATCTCTCGAAATCGGTGGATCGGTAGTTTGACTAAAAACTCGGTGATCTACCGATTTTTCTGTAGGGTAGGCAGGTATGTAAATGGGACTGGTTTGGTTGCAGTGTGTGTGATAAGGCTCTCAAATTCCTGTCTGGTAGCAGGGACAGTTGGCAAGCCTGGGGAATCTAAGTTTAAAGAAAATTTATCCTTCTGACTATCCCATTCCTCGGATCACACGTAGGTCAGCTCCCTCGCCCACATCAACAGTTCAGCTCAAGAATTCGGAAAGTCACTAACATCAAGCTTTGACAGAAGATCAAAAAATAAAACTCAGCATTATTTGTTCTTCTCCTGGTGAAATTAAAATAGATCTTGTGCTGTCTCTGTTACTTCTGGTCAGATCTAAACAAAGCAAAACATCTAACAAGAAGGTGAAGGTCTTGTCATGTAACTGAAAAAGTTGAACACTCTTGAAATAAACTACCGACATGCTCTCTTTCTCTTTCTCCTTTGTAAAGCAGGTAGAAGAGAAGAGTTCCACCTACCCGTCTGTCCTCATCCCAAGCTCCCTGATGTCGGCCTCCGTCAGACTGTGCGGTGTGCTCCCGAGGTGAAGTTTGAACATCTCAGACCGCGCCGGCGCTTCAGGCAAGGGGATGTAGATTCTCTTCTCAAACCTGCAGGGGAGAAAACCACGGGACCACATCAAACCATGTCCACTTCTGATACACACCACAGTCACTTTGTCATGATGTTGACAAAATGAGATTCAAGTTCATAACTGCCAACTTTTTAAATGATCTAAGCCAAGCCATGTTGTGAACTGTGGTGAAAGCAACAAACTTGTGTTTCGTGCGCTCATATGACCTTATGCAGTTGTGAGCGCTGTAAAACTCTTACTAAACCAAAAAATACAAAAACTTAACTTTTCAAAACAAAAAAGACAAAACCAAACCAGACTACCCAAGCAGCAAGTAAAGATACTGAATAATAGCAAAGAAACACCCCTCCATACCCTTCATCCACACACTTTTCTGTATTATATTCAATGAATTCAAGCTATTCAAAGCAGACCTGCAGCTAAATATCTCTACAACTGATTTATGTGCTTAGTTCTCATTATTTCAGAAATTGGTCATGAAAATTCTTATTTTTCCCCTAGCATTGGCAAATCCACAAGAAGCAATACGAGAAAATAGAATACACAAATGGACTTTGGAACTAAGACCCCCAAACACATATCATGTTTTTTATGTATTGGTTGGCAACTATAGGAGATCAGCTTCACTCATGGGTCTCAGTAGCAGGCAATTAACCAGAACTAAGAGGAACTCCGCTTTTCCTACAATTTCAAATATATTCACTTACAAAAATTAAACGACATTGACTTTCACAATGCCACTTCACCTGCAGAGCCAGATTTTAAACTTTCAAGCATCATTACTATCTGAACCATTGTGTAAATTCTGAGCAGTAGCGAGAGTGAAAGGAGATTTAGATTTTCGAAGCAAGACAGCAGAATTCTAATCCCACACATTCAACGCCTCCCGTACATCTTTGTAGTCTGAAGCAAAAGGCTTGCCATGATTTATATTCTTTGTTCGGTCATTTCTTCCCTTGAAAAGACAAATTTCCACCCACTAGCGCTGAAGTGAAAGAGTAAGAAAATGACAACATCAGTAAATACAGCATTGGTAACACTAAAATACTACATTAGTAACTACACCGTTGTTAACTACACTGTCGGATCAACAAGAGACAGCTCTGCCGTAAGCTGTCAAAACACCTTTTTTTTTTTCATTTTGGCATCAAATTTTTTGATTTGCCAAATCTAAAGTCTGATCCTTTAACTTACTTGAGTGAGAAAATCAACGTGAAACTGACTAGTTTTGAAAAATAAATTAGGATTTAAATGTTGGGAGAATGTTATTTTTAAATTGTTGCGCTACCAAAAAAACTCTTTTTTCCGAAACTGCTGTGAATGAAAAAAGGCGTTTTGTCACCTTATGGCAGAGCTGTGGTATACCTCCACTTCTGTTGGAGCCATCTTTGTGGCAAAACATCCACCGTCCTCAATTTTTCTCCAATTTTTCTTTTTAGGTTACTCTCTAGCAACACCCCCAATCTTCAGCACTTACATGACCTATTTGTGTTGCAAGTGAGGAAAAACTCTTACTAAAACTAACAGATGCAGAAAAAGAAGGGTGTAACAAAGATGAAAAGAAGTTTGTAACAAATATTTTTTTAAAGAGGAAAAGAAGGGTGTAACTAGGGTGAAGAAACCAGAAGGAAAGAAGGACATAGCAAAGATGAAAAAAAAGAAGAAAATAAGGGAGTGGCAAAGATGAACAAAAAGAGGAAAAGAACGCTTAACAAAGATGGAACAAAGAGGAAAAGAGGGACATAACAAAGATGAAGAAAAAAGAGGAAAAGAAGGGCGTAGAGAACGAACCTTCTCCTGATGGCAGAATCGAGAGACCAGGGGATGTTCGTGGCTCCCAGCACCAGGATCCCGTCATTGTCGTTGCCCACGCCCTGCATCTGCACCAGGAATTCTGTCTTGATACGCCGGGCCGACTCCGACTCGTTCTCGCTCCGAGACCCACACAGGGCGTCCACCTCGTCGATGAAGATTATGCTGGGTTTGTTTTCTCGCGCGAGAGAGAAGAGAGACTTCACCAATCTGATTGGATACAAGAACAGAAGAAAAAAAAGTTCACAATATAGAAAGGTCAACAGGGTCAGATCATTTTAGCCAGGAATGTGAGAACTGCAGGCTGAACTAGCAGATGAAAAACAGCTTAATGAGTCGCAACTTTTCAAAAAGGGCAAACAGCTGAGATGGCGGGGGCAAAATGGTTAAAGGGAAAAACTGGAACAAAATATGCAGATGTAATACGTAATTATGTACCGTCTTGAACATTTCAGATCCACTACAAATACAGGAAATCAACAATCAATCTAAGGACAAAAATAATGTGAGTGTGAAGCAAAATGTAAATTGAAAATTGAGTACTTATAAAAGTCAAATCAAGACCAGATCAAGTCATTGCATAACAAATTAGACTCAAATCCAACATCCCAGAGACACAGAATTTGTCACGTGAAAGTACTGTAAGGAATAGCTCCACTCACTTCTCACTCTCTCCCAGCCACTTGGAGACCAAATCAGACGAGGACACGGAGAAAAATTTGGAGTTGTTAGCCTCGGTGGCCACAGCTTTCGCCAGGTAGGACTTGCCAGTTCCGGGGGGCTGCCAGAGAAGATAGTCAAGGCATTACATATAAAACGCCTCCAGATCTTAGAGACGCGGATAGACAAAATGTGGGGCACGGGGGCTAAGGGTGGACAACAAACAAAGAGGACTGCTAACATCGAGGCATGGATGGGCATAAGTAAGGCAGAGTGCATGACTGCAGCTAGTGACTGTAAAAATTTGCAGGTCATTGCGCGTCAATCTCTGAGCAAGAGATGACACCTCCAGATGTCCAGATAGAACAATACTGTTTTCATTATGGCAAAATATTTGGTCATATCACACCTTCTGTAAAAGCGAGATTGTTCAAATTAAAGAAAAGTACACCGGTACTAAAACCAGCCATTTATACAGCTCTGAAAAAAAACCAACACAAAAAACTGGTCAATAAGTAGGACCACCATCAATGCCCTCCGTGGGCACTTGACGGGTGCTCTGCTCCTTCTTTCTTATCAAACATCTATCGTCCTAATCTTTCCTCCTCCTTTTCTGTGTTTACTACTCTCTAGTAACACCTCTAATCTTCAACAATTATATAACCTGATTGTGTTGCAAGTGCCATAAAGCATTTACTAAAATATAACACTATGTGTGAGAAAGAAGAGAAAATAAAATAAGATGCAAAAAGCAATAGAAAACTAAATCAAAACATAAAAAATTCAAAACTGCATTATTGTATCAAAATGTACAACACAATCTTCTTGGGTCCTCCCAAGGCAAGAAATCTTAGAATACAGGGTCAGAGCCAGTTTTGGTCAGAAACAGTGAGAGCCACTGTAAAATACAACAACAGTGAATCAACCCCTTTTAATACTGTTTCCCTCCTTCCTAGAAAATGCATGTATAAAAACACCCTTAGGCTCATTTCAAGAGACCAAGATTCATGCTTAGTTCACCTTATGTTTCATCAACAGAAAATAAGACACAGACTTCAAGACTTCCACAGAGGATTAACTCCCATGCCTAAGTGACAGTGCAGATTTTATTTTGGCTGCTCAGGGCAATCCGTAAAATTAGTTCAGGCGGAAAGGAGGTAAAGAGTGAAATAAAACATGAGACAAACGTGTTGTGGTGTTGAGCACACTGAACATCAAATATGTATTTCTTGGTGTCTCTCACTGCTACATTTTCCAAAACATTTTCAGTCACAAACAACTCACCCCAAACAATAGAATTCCTTTCCATGGTTTCCTTTTTCCTGTGAAATTAAAGGCAGTAAATTTCACATCATGTCCAAAATAATATCACAAAAATATATACACATCTACACTAACAACAATAATGATGACAACAACATACTTTTGATGTCAATGAAACAGGTTCTGCTTATGCAAAAGTTAGTGAAGTGAAACTCTATTTCAATCATTGGGAAGTTTATAGAGCGTTAACTTCTTAGTACTGTACAATTCTTTTTTCAAAGAAAAATAATAATTATGACTACAAAGTCCGTAGGTTAAAAAACCACAGAACTGCTACAAAGTGTGAAAATGTTACAGAAAACATGCAGTGTTAACTTTCAAACCATTACATTACCCAGTGCATCAAACCCAACTATAACTCTATAAAAACAAGTAATCTTGGCTTGTGCCACAACAGCAACAGAAAGTAACCCACAAACTGCCCCCCCCCCCCCCCCCCCCCCCAAAGGATTTCTTGTAACTTTGGGCATCGATTCACAACCATTTGTCAAATAAATTTAAGTAGCTGTAAAAAGTCTACTTTTTAAGATCACTGATGTATGCCCGGCAGAGAGGCAGGGTAGATTGTATGTTACAGAAAAGGGTAGAGTACAGGTGAGAGAGCAGGTTGAGGTGTAGGGTAGAGCATAGGGTAAGGCACTGTGTTGGCTCAGAACTATTTTGTCCAAAGTGTTCTAGAGTAAAGAGTGCACTTTGGACACAATAGTTTTGAGGCGACAACTGATCAAAGATGTATCTGTGTAGAGACAATGAAGTCTGGGAGTGTTTTGGAGCAGTTACCAGTGAAGAGGTGAGGGAATTTCACAGGAAGGATCACAGCCTCTTTGAGCGACTCCTTTGCCCCATCCAGACCAGCCACGTCTGACCACTTGACATTCGGACATTCCATCACAATAGCTCCTGAGATTTCAAAAACAAGAAATAAACGCTGATTCAAACATTTCAAATAAACAAACAAAAGAAGAATACACATCTTACTCATAGAATTGCATTCTACAATGCAGCCTCATGAGCCATGTGCAATGTTTCTATTTCGATAACTGCCAACTTTTCAAAGCCAAAAAAAAACAAAACTCTACTCAAGATGATGAGGATAGGCCAAGCACCCCCCCCCCCTCCTCCTTATTAATCAATTCACACACAACTTTTTGCATTCAATAAAATCAGGTCATTCAAGTAAACCTTCAGTAAAAGATCTCTCCAACTGACTGCATGGAAAGGAGGAGGAGGCAGAGAAAGACAAAAAAGACTAGCAAGTACGCTGCAAGGAACACAAACCTGTCAACTGGGTTTCAAACTTCTTCTTATCTGTGACTTCTTTATCATCTTCATCGTCACTTGACTTGTCACTGAGAACAAAACGAGATAACAATAATAATAACAATAATAAAAAAGATAATTTAATTACATTAAAAACATCTAAATGAAAGGCTGGATGAACAAGATGTTTTTAATATATTTTGCCACCCCCCCCCCCCCCCCCCCCCCCCCACCAACATACAAAATAGTGTGTACTTTCATTTCTATACAATTCAAGCACACATTTCACTTCACCAATGTCAAACCAATCTAAAAGCTTAATAAATTGCATCATGCAACTAAAAATTAGTATAATTTTTTTTTCCTAAGCAATACAATTGTTCAAATAATTCATAAGGTACTAACAGCCTAATAACTTCTTCACTCACATCCCAAAAAAACTTTTTTTTTAGATTCCTTTAGCATAAAGGTTTAAATTGCACAAAAACCATACTTTTCCACCATATAAACATATGGTTAGCACAGCCCTACACTCACTCAGGCAAAATATTCCTTAATTTAAAAAGAAAATCTGAGCCAAAACTTTCCAAGAACCGGGGGTCGATTCTAGATACGCCACACACCTTCCTTGGCTACGATGGATGATCACAAAGCAAGTGTTCCTAAAATCAAATCTTTTTGACTTCTCCAGAAAACAGATGATCATTATTTCTTCTACACGAACAAAACAAGACCATTAAATGTACAACTTTGTGAGGTGTCTCAGTCCCATCTTAGGATCAGAACAAACACGCAAACAAGCCTGAAAAAAAAAGTATACTCACTCAGCAGCATGCTTTGAGTTTGAGGGTTTTCCACCGTCCGCGACTGGTTTCTTTTTGTCCTTCTTGTTTAGGTAGTTCTTCAACTTTTCTGCTCTATCTAAGTATTGGTTGCACTTTGATCGTATAGATTCCTTAGCTTTGTCGCTGGACGCTTCATCTGGAGCATTGAAAAATGAAAAAAAAAAAAATTTAGATCATTAAAATTGATTTCCGTCATACTCATGTCATCAAAGTGTGACCATTTTGACAATGAAAGTGTTGTCAGGGATGTAAATAGGTTTTGAAAAAAAAGCCGGAAAATATATGGCGCGCTCGCACTGACTGAAACAAGAATACAGTGAGACTAAATTGCTTGCTTCTCTCCCTCTATTACAACAAATAATCTCTAGTATATATATATATATATATATATATATATATATATATATATCACAGCGCACCGGCAGTGGAATTTTAGTTGCCGCGGGGGGTTCCCCGCCGGGCGCCTTATCACGTCGGGGTCACGGGGGTCAGCTCCCTGTCGCCGCTCTGTCTGGGCCGACCTAATTTTTGGTACTTTTCAACGTACAATTTAAGGTGTATCCTTGTATTTTGGTAATTCTCATTTAGTGCATCCAAAGCACGCATTTCTGCTCTTGAGACTAAAAAAAGAACGGACGTTGTAACTTGTCTGGTTATTTCATTAGACGCGCTGGAGTCGGCAATGCAAAATTGTAATTTTTTTTTGACTAGCGTGAATGAAAAAAAATCAATATTAAAAAAAAGGCATCGTCAAAATCTGTCGAACTTTTGGAACATGAACAACATAACATTGGTGCAGATACTCAGAAAAGATGGTATCTGCGCTTATAATAGAAGGCTGTAATTTTACAATTTTATCCATCGGGCACACAATTCGCTATGAAGTAATTCCTCCAAATACAACTTTATGTGTCTAATATAATCGTGAATATTCGCATATTTTCTCGAAAGTTTATAAAAGTTACAATGAAGTTTCTCTATGAAAAGTACAAATCGATTTTAGTGCTAGAATACATCTTCAACGTAGATCTAATACACGAACAGTATCCGTTACACTCCAGAAATTCCTTACTAGATTTTGGAGAGATCTGTCGTGCCTTTTTTAAATTAACAATCCTTTCTTCATAAGTTTGTAACTAAAATAGGACAAATTGGGTACTCTACAAACACTTGTCTAGAGCAAAAACTAAGGCACAGAAACTAACCATTCTAACGCAGAATAAATCTCAAGACATTGAGCTTTTAGTACATCCGCGTAATGGTTTGCTATGTGGGAGGGGGAAGAAGTTATATCGTTTTAAACATAGTCAAAAATGCGAACTTCCTGACCAACAGCGGCAAAGTCGCTTCAGGGCTCATTAACCTCGTGATCCCGAGCCGGGGAGCTCCGGCGGGCTGCTGAGTCACGCGAACTAAAAGTAACAGAATCTGGCGAAAAGTGACGCCGTGACATATATATAATATTTATTGTTTATAGTAGACTTTTGTTAAAAGCTGGGGCCCAAACGGCAAGTTGGGCGGAAAAAATGGAAAAAGTCGGAAGATTTACATCCCTGTGTTGTGCTGAAATATCATGCTAAACAGTGTCGTGTGTCCCATGGCTAGACAATTTTAAACAGTCAATAAGAATTTATACTTACTATCTTTATCTCTGAGGGGGCACTTTAGCGTGTGACTAAAATTTCAGCCCCATCCAAAAAAAACCAACAACAACACAAAAAAACCCAGCAATTCTCTATGTGCTCACAAAACAGACCATATTTTCAAATGAAATTCAGGCCAGAGAACAACACAGCGCTACACTTCAAGCCTGCGGGCTGCTTGTTTCTCTCATGGTATGTCTCGTGTAGGCTTCCAGATAATAGAAGTTGACCTCCGACATAATCCTGTATCACAGTGTTGTATTTCTTGTGAGGACAGTGAGCGACAACCCCAGTTTTATAGTGACTGTCTGTGAGTTTTTATTGTTGTATTCTACTAGTAAAACTACATTTTTTTAGTGCACGCGTTGCCAGACTCACAGCCGCTCACTGTATGACTAATTTTTTCATAGAAATTGTTTAAATACAAAATATAATGTTTTTATTTAATATGCATCTATCAGGTAATTTCAAAATATGATATAATCTCTATGAATGTTGCCCAACGAAAAAATGGAAATGCGTAACATAAAGGCTATTATTATACTATATATATATTATCATTATTATCAGTGGTCAGAATTTACTTTTACGTCCAACAAGTGCAAAAGAATGCAAACACTAAATCGTACATACACAGGAAGTTGAAATATGGGCGGTCATTATTGACAAAGAATAAGAACAGGAACACCGCAAACCCCCTCATCCTTAAACTTGAGTTATTAAGCCCAACCCCAGCCATAAGAACTGGACAATCTTTTTTCTATTATTTTCAATCTCATTACCTCCGTGACCTTGAGTAAAACAGTACAAAACTCTTCCCAATATTAGTTAAAAATACACAGGAATACTTACATTTGATTGCATGAAGAAAGTACTCCACTGAATGCTCGTAACAACGCAAAGCTTCTTCATAATTTTTATTCTTGTCTTCTTCTGTAGCCTTGGTTACCAGCTCAATGGCTTTCTGGAGACAGGACAAACAGAACACAACAATACAAATGCGTTTAAAATCAGATTAATGACAACTTGAGCAAACACAATATATTGCTGTATTCAGCACAGTTTGACATCCTTGAGATAAACCCTCAGTATAGCTCAGTGATCAAAAGTTCCCTGGTCTACAGCACTGACAAACAACCAAGGCATCACTTTTTAGCAGCCAGGGGCTAGGTATGGGCAAAAGGCACCATGCCCCCTCTTATACTTGCAACAACAATGCTGTTTACATTACACAATAACCATAGACTACATTTTTCAGTTTCCGTTTCACCAAAACCCTTCCGATACCCACCCAATGCCCAAAACCCAAAATAATCCTTCGTGACGTCGCTAGCTGTTTTAGAAAACTAATATCTGGTACCTGGCTTAGGACAACTTAACACAATTTGACTTGCAAGGGTCTGCACAAGGGCTGACATAATAAGGTATTCCCGATTTCTATATACAGTAGTCTTCGCCTAAGATCCCGGTGCTCGGGAGCAAGGAAATGCGGGATCTTAGGCGAACCGGGATCTTAACCAATGAACCCAGGGAAGAATCTATGGAGACCCATGTTAAGGCTCACAATCGGTAAAACGGTCTCCCTCCACTCTACAATGAACTGGCGTGACCCCTTGGTGGGTTTATGACGTATGGCGAGCAAACAGTGGTTAACCTTGATGACCTATCACAGTGCATAGTGGCATGAGGCGTGCCATTTTCACTTATTATCCTATCATGAGTCTCAGGATCTACGTTTATCCAGTTGCCCCTCCTCTTTACCTGTCAAAATGTATAGCTTTCCATCTCTGACCGAGTCTCCCCCCCCCCCCCCTCCAAACCGCCTTTGTCATTACACACCATTACGTTGTGAACGCACCAATTAAAATTCAGTCTATCTCGCAAATTCGGGAGTACAGACAACTGCTGCAATGGTCAAGGAATAGTTCACGGTTCGATGTGATCCCGCCTGGACGAACGTGTAGGCCCTACCTACCCAGCGAGTGATGCCTGTTTAGGTGGCGAGCTCAGGTGTGAGTGCGATGCGTGGGGAAAACAAACGCGTCAGTCAGTTCACACCCCGGTGTGATCCCGTCTGGGGCAAACATTGTATCGCTTCATCGAGTTTTACAACGTGTATGTGATCACATTCACGTTAGTGGCTGATCTTTGATGCGACGGACAGTTTATTGATCTCCACTTTTCACTCTTGGTTGATCGGCTGTCCCGCCCGGGTTTTTGTTTAGCAAATTATGATCTGAAATGCGGGATCTTAGCCGAATGTAGACCATCAGAGCGGGATCTTAGGGGTGACTTTTGTATAGTAAAAATTCTGTTTTCCTAAAACAACGGGATCTTAAGCGAACCGGGATCTTAAGCGAACCGGGATCGTAAGCGGTGGGATCTTAGGCGGAGACTACTGTATTTAGTTGGTGCCCGTGACATGTAAGCTCCATACCTTGCTTACAGTGGCCAACCTAACCTCGATATATATATGCAGGCGCTTTGCCCATCGGACAAATGCTCACCTGCGATATCATAATGCACACATAAAACGGCATCTGTGGGGCAACAATCAAATGATCACATGTAGATCATACATGCATGATTTGACTTTGTCAATTTATTCGTACTGGCCCACGCATGTCCAGAGATGAAAAAAAAAGCAAATCAAAGGCCCAGAGCTTGAATAGGAGTGTACATGACCATTGCAGAAGGGTTACTCAGTGCCGACATCCCTTTTCCCATCGCCCCATGCCACTGAACTCTGAACGCAGCTGTATTCATTTTTCCTATCTTTCAACACAACTCTGAACAGAAGGCATTTTACATATTTAAGAATGAAGCCACTAGAGCGGAGCCTCCCACAGGCAGTGGCAGTGTTTCACTTTGGTCAGATTTTTTTTCACCTCACATCACATATTCCAAGCCTGCAGTCAGAGCTGAAACAAGTTCATACAGAATGATATATATATAAACTTTTGTACTAAAATCAAGCAAACATCCCCACTCATTTAAATCTCGTCAAAAGGCAAGCCGTACATATCAAATTTTTCCTCACAACTGTCTCCAATTCAAACACTTCAGCTCTGCATATTACCTGTATTGTGAGTAAGGCATAGAACTTCCTTCAATCTAGTTATGTGTGGGTGCGTGCGCTAAGTGGTGGTGATGGGAGGGGGTGGAGGAGACATATAAACTTTACCCTTTCCCTTTTCTTGAAAATTGAGACCAAATAAAAAATACCAATGATGATTGAAACGTAAGCCCTATCAATAACAATACCATGCACTGTCACTACATTATTTAGTAAATTTTTACTTTCACTCCCGCACACAGACGCACTGCTTCGGGCATTAAACTGCAGTATACAGTCAAACCTGTGTAAGACGGCCACCCATTGTCAAGGAAAAAAGTGGCCGTATAAGACAGGTGGCCATCTTAGGCAGGACTGATCAAGAAGAAGAAAACAAATTATTCCTATCAGAAGTCCCAATCGAAAGTAGCCACACTGTTGTTTTTGTTGTTGTCGGTGGTGGTGGTTTGTATTTTGTCTGTAATTTTTATTTTGTTGCTGATTTCGCAAAAGGGTGACAATAAAACGAAATGTATCAGACAAGGAAGACCGAATGCGAAGTAAAAACAAACTCCTGGGTCGCCACCACTCGGAGAACGAGCGACGTTTCTGTCACAAGTTCATGTTGACGTCCTTTGTTACTTTGTTACAGACTGGGTAAACAGTGACCACTCATCTCGCTTACGATTTGTGTTTAAGTTCTGGGCGGGGCTTATGGGTTATGAGGGATCACACGCTTACCTCACCAGCAGCTGAAAATTGGTAGCTACTGGTCAACAGTAGGAGCGGCCAACGCAACATGATCGGTTGGAGGGACTACCTAACAACAGCGACAGGGGATTGAATTATGATGGCTTGCCCACAACGCCAGGAGCCAAAGCACAATTTATGACAACACGAAATGGAGTCACTAAGGTGACCGTCTTAGACGGGTGTTATTGCTTAGTGTGATAGGGGTTGTGTGTTGAAATAAGGTGGCCGCGGCCGCGTTGGACAGGTGCCCGTTTTACACAGTTAAATTATAGAAAAAACGCAAGGGGGGAAATGGAAAGTGGCCGTTTGTACAGGTGGCCGTCTTATAGAGGTGGCCGTTAGGGCAGGTTCGACTGTAGTTTGCTGCAGATCACACAAAGCCACTACCAAAACCGTCGCAAATCAATTATTTTAAAGAAAATTTCAAACCTTTAACTCCTTCTTCTTCTTGATCGCATAACACTTGAAGTCTGGTATCTGTCATAAATTGGGCCATCCTGCTCAGTTCATCTGTCGGCTCGTATAGCTTCTCTTGTAGCGTCAGTGGGGTTGGCCACGTTTCCTGTGTCAGGGCCCTGTGTGTCTTGCAGTGCTGAAGGATGTGTTCAACAGTTTCGTCCTCCTCTCCACATTGGCATTTTGGTGATTGTACTAGTTAAAACATCTGTAAATATGCTGGCTCAGTCTTGTGTGCTGTGTCCTTAGTAGGTACGCGGTAGATAATCACTTGTTCTTGACAGGACAGCTCAGGGTAACCATCTGGTGTCTGAGGTGCTTTAAATACTGTGTTTATAATAGTTTTTATTTCTGTGTAGTTAACGCTGTTGTCTGGTTGCTCTTTCTGTGCTCCTAGTTTGGCCATCCTGTCTGCCTGCTCATTTCTTAAGACACCAGTGTGAAGGAATCCACTGCAACTTGATCCTCAGACATGGGATGTCCTCGATTACTTTTCGTAGCCTTGGTAGTTTGCCGGCAGTGTTTGCTTGCAGTACCGACATGGCATCTGTTAGGAATACTACTTGGCTTTGTGGGTCTACCACATTCTTGATGATGTTTGCTGCATGTATTAGAGCCTCCGTCTCTGCTCTGTTGTTTGTACAATGTTGCCCTGTTGGGACTGCCTCAGCTTGTTGTTGTCCATTTGGGAATTGTACGTACACTCTGGCTCCTCCTCTTTTCACAGCATCAGTGACAGATCCGTCCATATAGATCCTTATCCATGCTTCTCACGGGTATCTTTGTTCAAACATGGACAGGTTGAGGGACTTCTTGCTCAAGTCGCTGTGGTCATCTTTTGTGGTAAACATAGGAATGGACATGTGAATACTTATGTTTTTGTTGTTCTTTTCCCATGATGGTGCCTCTGGGGTATGGTTCAGCATGTTCACAGTGGCTGGTAGATGGTCTTGTAGGGATCTTGGGATTTTTCTGCTTTCTTTGATGAAGTTGGATCTTTTAAGTCTTCTGGTGTTTGATCTGGCTGTTCTTGTGTGCAGTATATGATCCTCCATAGCTGTGGCCTTGGTGTACTGTATGAGGACCTTGCATTCCCATCTCCTCTGCAGGGCCACTATAGATGTTGTTTGTTCCATCTTTTCTATAGGCGTTGACCTCATTGCTCCAGTGATTATTCGGAGAGCCTAGTTTTTGCACTTTTTCCAGAGTGTATTTTATGAGTCTGTGCTGCAGTCATCCATGCACTGGATCTGTACTCGAGATGGGGCCTGATTGCGCCTAGATAGACCTGTCTAAGTCTTGTGTTTTCTCATTTGCTCCACACTGAGTCCCTGCTAGTTTTCTCATGATGTTAAGTTTCTTCCCGGCTTAAAAAACCTTTAACTGTAAAATATCAAATTATGGGTAAAAACAGGGGGGCATGACCCCAGTGGCGGTAGGTGGACCAAGATTTGGGTGGGGCTTAGGTTTCTTCCACTTCTTTATCACCAAAAAGCAAGTTATAAGAACAAAACTGATGATTTTTCTATACTCACTGAGAGCCACGGCATTTTGAGAACCTTTCAAACGAGAAGAGTCACCTTTGTCTTTCATCTCTTTGTTCTTAGTTAAAGTTAAGCTCTTCTGGATGGTGGGGATGAAGCCGTTTCACCTCCAAATTTCTTTAATTAGTTTTTATCTGAAGAAAAAGTTGCCTCAAAAGTGGTTTGATGTAATTAACAACTGTTAAATCTCAGCGACACAAACACACAGCACTCCAAACACATACCGTCTATGAGGTGGATAGGGTCGTGTTGTTGCGGAAAATAGAACGCGCCTAACAAAGGCCCAATGGGCGCATAGGTATCTGTGTCACTGGGGGAAAGTGTGTCGTAAACTTTCACCCCGTTGTCAGGGCTGGGAGAGCGTGAGCCCTCTGTGCAGCGTAATTTTGTAAAAGTCTTCTCTACCTTTTAACAAGAAGAGTTTCATTAAAGACGGGCGTGGGAACCGGCTTATTCTTTCTAAGCCCTAATGACATTTGATTGGCTGTTAGGTTACTATAGTTGTAAGCGGTGACAATAATGATTGGATAAACGGGCAAGCCGCCAAGCTGATAACTGTGTTCATTGAGTGCGATCATGACGGTTTCAACTGCTTATATAAAT
The DNA here is from genome assembly GCF_000002075.1 of Aplysia californica. Lineage (NCBI taxonomy): Eukaryota > Metazoa > Mollusca > Gastropoda > Aplysiida > Aplysiidae > Aplysia > Aplysia californica. The sequence continues at coordinate 607,355 of NW_004797487.1, read as the reverse complement.
TTTGTTAAGAAACTTTCATTAACTAAGGGATAGAGATGGGGCGGGGGTGAGGGGCTCAAGCCCGTAAGCTCTTCACTACCCACCGCCACTGCATGCCCCACTGTAACCCCCCAGATTTGCGTTACCCCAGGGCAGGCAGGCCCCCCTGAAATCCCCCCGATTGGTCCAAAGCATGCAAATTACTACGTGGTTAGGCATAGTGTTATATATATAGCTCGATTATAACTCATTCTCTGCCCATAACTGAATATATCGGCAGCGCGACAGCATATCTTTTGCGCTCATTTCCGAAACAACGGCATAGGCTATACCCAAACTTTGTTTTGTTCGTAAATGCTTGATCCATAATTTTAAGTTTTGATATAAAAACAAATCTCAAAAGTAGAAACTTCCTGCAACGAAATATAGTGTCTTAACTACATTTAAGTGGGTGAAAAGTTTAAATTGTTGGAGTATTTTGTGTGGTGTATTTGTGAAACCAAAACATGAAAGATGGCTACACCAATTTCTTGTTCTTGCTATGTTTCTGGGTCTGGTAGAAATCACCCCGTAGGTCTATAACTCGTAAAACAGACCAGCGAATTTTTCTTTAATGGTAACCTTGAGGACAGAGAAGATTATAATGTCCTAGAATCCTTAGCTTTGGATTCTGATTCGGGTGATGATTGAATCGAGAGTGAGAAGCGTGATAAGAAAGACATAATTCGTAGATCTAAATCTACAGTGACAGCAAGGAGGATAGTTGAAGACAAGGGAGTGAGTGGATATGCTGGGAAATGAAAGGGAAAGAAAGCAAAGAGAAGTGAAAATCAAGAGGAATAATGACATAGATCTTTGTATAAAATCTAAATCTGGACTTGGACACGCAAGTGCAACTCGGGCAAATTCTGATTCATTTCAACTTTTCGTATTGTCACAGTGATGTTACAAAATTGATAATAAAATCTGCTAGAATAGCACAATTTCATACCTTTTTGCATAGACATATATGTAGATCTAGATATTTAAGAGTATTCTGGTGTGAGTGGAAGAATCTTTTTTAAAAGAAAGGGATGGCCATTCTATGCTTGCTTGTTATTCATCATGTACATGATTAGATCTAGATCTAATACGGATTTTGGAGACCACAGTACAGGACAGGTAAAAATCCTTCCCGATTCTCCATTTCTTCTAGATAAGAATCTAGGCTGCGGTCAAGTCTTGGCCCAAGTAAGCGAAGAGAAGAAAAGTCTGAACTTAATTGAGAAGAGAGCCTACAGTACAGTACACATTGTCATTATCATTAGAAACGAATCTAGATACCTCCACCATGTCTCCCCCTCTTTTCACTGGTCTGGTAAACTTCACCCGCGCCTCTATCGCTATCGTCTCTCATTAGTTTAGTCTCATGGTACCTCTTAGGCCTAGCCTAGGCTGGCAATGTGGGTCCACTAAAGTAAAGTTCTTGGGCAGAGCAAACTATAAAATGTTCCTGGTCCACTTTTCTGTTTATTATAATTGATTTGCATGTGGTAGCCCCCTCCCCGACTGTCGAATACTAGATCTATAAATAATAAGTATCCTAATATAACTTTTAAAGTGCTGAATGTGCGGTCCACCAAAAATTAGCGTACTACGACTAATTCAGAAAACCAGGAACCTGCTGGTTCATCCTCCACTTCTCGTCTCCCTCCGCTGCCTCCCCCTCAAAAGAAAAGGAGCAAAAATAAGCCTACGACATGTAGATCTAATCAAGAAAATCAGGAACCAGCTGGTCAATCCTCCACTGCCTCCCCCTAAAAAGAAACAGCGGATGGGATCATTTTTAATACAAATATAATAGTGAGAACCCTGCGCCCGTTCCTGCGGTAAACGTCCTCATCCGATGCCTAGATTGCCTAGATATTCTGGACTTCGATCTCTTCAATGATTCGGATAACAGGTCCGTTAACAATTTTATCTCGTCCCCCCCTTCTCTCTCTCTTACTCTATCTCTCTCTCTCGTGGTATTCTCGCAGCCCTCACTCACTCCGCCTCGTGTCGCCAGGAACAAGTCTCACTCACTCCGCCTCGCGTCGCCGGGAACTAGTTCGCTTAGCGGTCGATTAGGACATGTCTGTATAAGTATAAGTCCATTGTTTGCCTAGTGCGCATTAATACATAGGCCTATATAAAAACATGGTGGGTCCACGAAAGTTCAATCCAGCTCCTGTGATCTTTGTCCTTGCGCGATGAGGGGAAAAAATGAGGAAATGGTTGGCCAATTTCCATCCTTCTTTTGAAACACCCTGTGCGAATATTATAACTTCATTATATACATGGTGGGTCCTCGAAAGTTCAATCCAGCTCCTGTGATCTTTGTCCTTGCGCGATGAGGGGAAAAAATGAGGAAATGGTTGGCCGATTTCCATCCTTCTTTTGAAACACCCTGTGCAAATATAATTTCATAGTATTCGAACACCCTGTGCGAATATAATTTCATAGTATTCGCACAGGGTGTCCGAATAACTACAGCCGATAAAAATACTTCCGTCTCTGTCTCGAAGACAGACCAACCAAGTTGAGGAATCTTGAACCTTGTCTCTGCTCTCTCCTCTGTCTTACTTAGATCTAGACTAGAATCTAGTAACTTAACTTTAATTCCACGAAAAACACAGCCTCTTATCGATAAAAGAAAACGGGATTAGTTTAAAATTACCTGTAAAGCGCCTTGGTTTGACATCGGGAAGCCCTACTTGGAGCTTTACGCTTGAAGACCTTACTCCACAGTCCTACTCACCATCCGATGATTACGATGAATCAAAACAATGGCGAAATACAACTTCCGGTTGTTGAAAGTCACGTGACCCTAATATTATGATTCCAACTAAAACTCCTCTTTGCTTTAGATCAGATTGACTCATTAAGTGTGGTTAGGAGTTTGATATCATTGATACTGAAAACTCACAAAAATTGAATGGTCAGACAAATGTGGTTCTGATACACACACACGGCACTCCCAAAATATCATAAACAAATTGCGCAAGGCCGCTACCGGAAGTTTACTTGATGCCTAGTGCCTGCTGCCTGCTTATAAAAATGTATGATCAGTAGCCTAAAATAGAATCTATGCACAAAACAATTTAATCGTTTCGTGTTTTGTGAGTTTGATTTAAATAAAAATATGTGTGTATAGCCGAGTACCCTGAAGCCAGGGATCACCTTTACATCAAGAGCAACTAAAGATTAACAAATTTGATGATTCTTATAACATAAGTAAAACTACCCACTACCAGTTTATCACTCAATGGTCCTATTTTCCATATATTTTCTCCCCATCCGTCTTTTTTTTCTAGCACCAGTTATTTAATCTCTAATAAGAAGAGTAATTGAGCAGTGTACAATAATTGCCATAAAGTTTAGGCCTACATGTCTAAAGAAAGAGGGGACGCTATGACTTGCTAAGACAAAACACTAACAAAAAGACTAAGAAAAACGGACTGCTTTTTTTCAGTAGGAAAGGATGTTCCTTTATCAGGGGAGAATAATTATTATACACGTCATCTGGAAGTACCCAGCAAATGACTTGATCGCCTCCCTTGGACCAAAATCCGTTCACGAGCGTTCCAAGCATGACGTGCCCTCAATGTGCATGACGCATGGTCACATGTGGACATGTCAAATGATCGCGCAAAAGTATGCGATATCTACACGACATGTAATAGAATGATTCTTAGGGCGGATCAAACTGTCATCTTTCAAACAGCAAGTTCGTTTAGTTTTATTAGGAGTGTAACGGCACTTGCAACACAATTCAGAGCGGGGGGAAAAGAAAGAAAAGCAAAGTGGGCCCAGATCTGTGCATAGCCTACTTGGAGCAAAATGTGACTTTGGTTAATTAAGTTCAAGAGTTTTGAGGTGTTTCTGGATAGTAATAGAAAGAAAAGAAGGAAGGGAGATATTGACAAAAGATTTATTTATTTATTTGTTTATTTATTAAACCTTATTCATTGTAGAAACGAAAGGAGAATAGGCCAGACCACAGCACCCACCAACCACCTACGAACGGCTGGTTCAATTGGAAACTTGTTATCGGACACAAATACCTTCGTAAAGAGTTGTAATTTCGAGGGAGATTAATATTACTCCATATAGGAGAAATATTTGGCTTTCACCTATCATGTAGGCCTAGGCCTGTATATATTTGGTCTGGACTCTTATACTGGGTCCGTTTCGAGTCATTATGATAGGTATATACATGTATATATATATAAAGTATAAAGGAAGTGACTATTGATTGCTGTTATTATGAGTTTATTGTTGGCTATGA
>NW_004797487.1:600724-601789 GCF_000002075.1 Aplysia californica | reverse complement strand
GTTTGGCCCCAAAAAATCAAGTTTGGCCCCAAATTGTGATATTGTTGGCCCCACACCAGAAAAAAAACTGGCAGCCCTGGTACGGAGTTATCGTTGGTTGGGGCCGCTTATATTATAGGCTGCATGCGGGATCGCCGTGATGTCTTATCCTTTGGTTATCGGGACCATGGTGCTGAGCCTCTGGGAACTTGGTCATTCATTCTCTCCTCTTTGGTCCGCGATCTACTCATTCCACAATTCCTTATGTTTTGGGTTTTGAGAATGATAAGCCCTTTAAATACATTGCAAAAATAACAAAACAAAACTAACAACCACCCCCCCCTAACTTAGTTGCTCAAACTATTTGTTTCAGACCTACTTTCTGTATCTTAACATGGAAGGCGATAAAATGAACTATTATATAAGCCTTACTTTGAAATTTACATATTTTCCACTTTAATTCTGATTTGCCCTCTTTGAAATTTAGGCATAGATCTATTCGACTTTCTGATTTGCCCTACTTTGAAATTAACAAATTCGGCTTTCTGATTTATATGTGGTGGTTCGAAATGTTCCCTCAAAACTGCATCTGGTCTGTGCGAAGTCACTATAATGTGTTAACTCCGGCCTGAAAGAGTCAATTACAACAATAATAGAAAAATGCAGAGAAAAAACAAAAACGGTAGAGCACCACATTTTTAATGATTTCGACAAGTCTTAGTTTTAAACTTGGGTACTTCATAATTGTATTAAATTAAACCATGATTTATGAACATTTCTGTTTTTGTGACAATTTAGACAGTGTTGTTTCTTTTTGTCCACTGGAGTCATCGACAATGTCAACCACACAAAACAAACAAACAAACTTTATCTTGCATTGCATCTCGAAGAAGTGCGCATTGGCTCGTGTGCAACGGGAACGAACACTTCGTCTTCTGTTACACTTTTAGTGCAGAAACTCTCTGCTTATCTACTCTTTTCTTCTCTCTGTGTTTCTGTTCTCCTGCTCACCTCCCCCCTCCCCTCCCTCCCTATCTATCTATCTATCTATCTATCTATCTATCTATCTATCTATCTATCTATCTA
>NW_004797487.1:597785-599635 GCF_000002075.1 Aplysia californica | reverse complement strand
GGGGGGCTGTACAAGAAACTTTGGACCTGTGTAACTGCAATAGATCTGCCCTCCTGAGGCAGCGTACGTGCGACATATCAGTGACACTCACCTCCGATCGCCATCGTGTCACGGGTGTGCCATGTGTTATGTGTCATGTGTCATGTGACCCTGTAACCGTGTGTGGACGAGAGAGGCTCTCGAGAGGTATAACCGCTGTACACTTTAGAAATGAGATTAGGTTTGTGTGTGTGTGTGTGTGTGTGTGTGTGTGTGTGTGTGTGTGTGTGTGTGTGTGTGTGTTCGTTCGTTCGTTTGTTTGTTTTTTGCAACTGTTTCTGATGATGATAATGGACCGTAACATGGGAAATTCGAATAACGTGAAATGAACGGGAAAAAAGTGCATGACTTCGTTGCATCCACTGCAGAGCAACAACGGCTGATGTGATATTATTACTTGATTCCGTACTCGCAAAGTCCATACTTTACCCGTTCATCTTTGGCAAGGAAACAACCCAGGCATTATGCTTTTATTAAAACTACACGACTGTATCGATCAAAGGTCTCTAGATATCCTATGACAGAACTTTGAATACTGCCGGTCAAAATGAAACAAAATAGATATCGCCAGACACGAGATGGAACACGATCCGAAATATTATTGATCCCCGACCACTTATTTGATGTGGATGAACGATACTCGTTTCTCATTTCAATGTACAATGAAAGAATAATTATGTAGTTTGATTCCTGATTCATTCAGGCACTAGTAATATTATAGAAATGTGCATGTCTCAAGTTCTCATTAATTATTTGGTTCTTCACAACACCGCTTCTATCATACGATAGGTGGGATCCGGATATCAACCCACGCTGTTAAATAACAGTTGGTTTTTTTTAGTATATGTGCTTTTACGCCTCAATCGACTCAATTTAGATCGTTTAGGGGACAGGCTTCCGACTCTGCATGCCAGGGCCAATCCAGGTTGAGCGAGTTAAAAAATTTAATATTGTAGCATCCCTCGATAAAAACTTCTCCCCACTCGAGAATCGGACTGGGGGCTCTCGTGGCCTAGAGGTTAAAGGTGTTCGCCTCTCATTCAAAGGTCCCGGGTTCGAATCCGGGTATAAGCGACGGAAAAATTGTCTTCTCTGAAATTGTCTCCTTTCACTTCATTTCCTGTTCTCTAACAATGTTCTGTCGTCTGCTTTCGTCTCCACTTTCTGCCCCCACCCCTTCACCCCCTTTGTCCCTTCCTCTGGGCTCCTGACTCTTTCTGCAGCCTTTCTACTGTTTCTCCTTGGCTCCTTCTTACTGCTGTCTTTCAGCCACACCCCTGGTCTTCTGGTAGGAAATATCTACACCTAGCCTTCTCGGACAAGGGCGAAGAATTTCGTAGGTCCCGCTTGCAAGTTGTGCACGTTAAAGATCCCTTGGTGGTCTAAAATCGATAAGAGTAGATGTAGTCTTCGGCGTCACCCGGGCAAAATTTTAAATTTCCTATCAAACTGAATTTATGCAGTTGCGAACACCTTAAAGCACTTACAACAAACGAACAAAAGAGAATCGAACTCGAATCTCCCGTGTGCGACATTGAAACACCTAACCGCTGCACCACAGACGCCGGTAATATGCCTTCTGACGAGCACAGAAAGAGAAAGTTGTATAGTGATAGTCAGTGCCAGTGTGAGTGTCTGTCTGAGTGACAGTCTAAGGCCGTGTGTTTGTTTCGAGTGTGGTTTATCAATGTTTTTGAGACTACGTCTGAGACAAGGAAAGCGAGAGGTTAAGACTATACTCACAAGCGCACACACACACACACACACACACACACACACACACACACACACACACACACACACACATAGAC
>NW_004797487.1:596160-597615 GCF_000002075.1 Aplysia californica | reverse complement strand
AGAGAGAGAGAGAGAGAGAGAGAGAGAGAGAGAGAGAGAGAGAGAAAGAGAGAAAGAGAGAGAGAGTTATACATCGGAGAATGCCTTTTTCCTTGTGTCATTGATGAGCACTTGTTCTGTCCTTGAACAGGAAGAATGTCTCGCTGTGTGATCAACAAACCTTGTCACAGACACTGTTTCCTTCCTCTGACATTTAGACTGACACTGACAATGACAATGACACCCACACTGACACTGGCGCTCACAATGACACTCACACTCACACTGACACTCACCCTGACACTCACTTTGACACTGGCACTTAGACTGACACTCACACTCACACTTAGACTGACACTGACACTGACACTCACACTCACACTTACACTCACACTCACACTCACACTCACACTTAGACTGATACTCACACTCACACTCACACTCACACTTAGAGTGACACTCACACTGAAACTTTCTCACACTGACACTCACACTGACACTCACACTTACACTCACACTGACACTCACACTGACAATCACACTGACACTCACACTCACACTGACACTCACACTGACACTGACACTTAGACTGACACTCGCACTGACACTGGCACTTAGACTGACACTCACACTCACACCTAGACTGACACTCACACTGACACTCACATTGACACTGGCATTCAGACTGACATTCACACTCACACTGACACTGGCACTTAGACTGACACTCTCACTGACACTGACACTCACACTCACACTGGCACTTAGACTGACACTGACACTGACACTCACACCCACACTCACACTGATACTGGCACTTAGACTGACACTCTCACTGACATTCACACTGACACTGACACTGACACTGGCACTTAGACTGACACTCACACTCGCACTCACACTGACAGTTGTGTGCACAGAAGTGTCGGGACTGCACGTGCATGCCACGCACAGGTGAACTCACTCCTTGCCGGTTGAACGTCTTGTAACAATAGGTCTGCTCAGGACTTCGTTGACATGCCAAAATTCAAAATTAAAGTCTATCCAAACGAGAAACTGCTGTCGTTGTAAATTATTTAGAGTTCCTTTGGAAGCGACTTAGCATAGCTCTCTTCTTCTTCTTCTTCTATCCCAAGGTTGGGGCAACCGTGAGACACCACTGTGCCTTCCTCTCTTTCTCTTTCCTTGTACGGTTCCTTGCAGGATTATTTTGGCAAGTCCTGTGGATCTTGTGACATACCCATACAATTTTAATTTTCGTCTCTTCACTGTGGTCAGTAGATCTTCATCCTGCCCCACTGCGGTGGCGATTCTCTTTCGTACCTCAGCATTTGAAACGTGGTCTTTGCACGAGATGTCAAGGAGTCTGCGGTAACATCTCATCTCTGTGGTAGATTCTATATTATGTCAGTAGGAACAAAGGGATGCAGTGCATGTACCAGTGTGAAATGTATGTGAACCGGGCTGGTTTGGGGG
>NW_004797487.1:593458-594614 GCF_000002075.1 Aplysia californica | reverse complement strand
CTCTCTCTCTCTCTCTCTCTCTCTCTCTCTCTGTGGGTGTGTGTGTGTGTGTTTATAGATAGATATATAAATTGTGTCAGAGAGATGCAGATGTAGCGGTTGGCCATCAGTGTCTTACTGTCTCACTGTGCCATTGTCGCACTCCACGACACTCACTCACTCGCTCTGCCGGGACTGTCTTTCTGCCCGTTGAACCATCGAGTGGTTTCATCCGCGCAGCCCACCGGAGCCAGTCTTCACACGCAAAGGGAGACAGACTAGACGGTCAGAGAACGTAGTATAGTATAAGCAACCGCAGGCTGTACTATCTTTGGTATAAGAACGTATAGGAGACAGACCTTATAGGGGGTGCCCACTGGCGCGAGCGGATCCAGTCGAGTCGGGTCGGGTCCGGTCGTCGGGTCGGGACCTCCGAGATTTTATGCCCGTGTCCGAGAAGGCAAGGTGTAGATCTTTCGACCTACCTGAAGATTAGGGGCCTGGCTGAAAGACAGCCGTAAAAAGGAGCCAAGAAGTAGCAGTAGAAGGGCTGCAGACAGAAAGAGTCAGGAGCCCAGAGGAAGGGGCAAAGGAGGTGAAGGGGTAGGGGCAGAAAGTGGACACGAAAGCGGACGACAGAATATTTGCTAGATAGCAGGAAATGAGGTGAAAGGGGACAAACTTAGAGAAAAAAAAATATCCGTCGCTACCCGGATTCGAACCTGAGATCTTTGAGTAAGAGGAGAACACATTAACCTCTAGGCCATGAGAGCTCAGTGACCAGGGTGTGACCGCTGCGTATGCTGCAAATTAGGGCAGCCACAGGTGAGAGATAAACGCCAACCCGCCAACCGCCCATGATCATCTTGCCGCCTAGATATTACTATAATATAGATCTTATTAAATAACACAGACCATGTACTTTCTATTAAACTCTTCGAACAACTCAAAACAATGCTTTGTGTTTCGCACTAGATTAGGCTAATTGCATCATTGATAAGTTTAATGAATGTTTGATGCTCGTGAAAGGTTGGGACGGCAGCCTGACATTTCGTGTCTCACGGCGTCACGGCTCCCTTCGCACCCATCCACTCTTACACTTAAACCCGAAACGAAAATAATAATGGCTGATGCTATAGCAATAGCAAGCTATAACAAGCCCAGGTCGAGAACATCC
>NW_004797487.1:591301-592382 GCF_000002075.1 Aplysia californica | reverse complement strand
GGAGGAGGAGGAGAAGAAGAAGAAGAAGAAGAAGAAGAAGAAGAAGAAGAAGAAGAAGAAGAAACGTTAAAATGGATGGGGTGTGAGACGAGAAATAGCTAGCCTATAAAAGCCTGTAGCAGTATTTCTTTACCTGCTGTCGTTACATCAGGTGTTTGCCCGTGTGTCTGTCTGTCTGTGTGTCTCTGTGTGTGCACGCGATCTGCCGTCTCGTCACGGTGCAGGCTCGCAGGGACAAAGTCCAGCTTCTGGGTTGTGAACAAAGACCTTACAACAGCTTACTGTATAACCTCCTCGCTTGTGAACTAAACCAGCACACCACTTATAAGGCCTATAATTTTAATTTATATTCTGTCGAGAAGGTTCGCTGTCGTTTCTGTAACTTGAATCGCTTATTTGTTCTCTAGCGCCACTGATGCTGTTTCTGTATTTATGTACTTGTTGAATCGTTTATGTTGCTCTCTGTTGCTGATGCTGTTTCTGTATAAATGTTCTTGTTGAACGGATTACGTTGTTCCCTATCATCACTGATGCTGTTGCTATACATGTATTTATGGGGCACTAGGTACAGCAGAAGTGAAAGTTTTTGTTTGGGCTCTAAATTGAGTATACTGAGATTCCCAATAACCAATATGGGTCAAGAAACACAAGCACACTACCTCTATATGATTTCACAGTCCATTTTATTTTCTTAATTCTTTAGATGCAAAGGGCTCAACAGACCAAAATTCGCGCAAATTCTAAGCAGGGATTCTGAAAAAGATTGAATTGATATAGCCTTGATATTTTCACACAGTGTTTTTGAATATACAGCCTGCAGCGTATTAAAGTTTTACTTTCCTAAGTCTCATACTTTTCTTGTAACAACCCTTTTAGTGCCAAATACGATACTCGGACAAAATATTGATCACAAAGCAGAGTGATACTGTCAATCTTTTTTTTACACTGACAGAAAACGTATTACAATATAATCACAATAATCTTTTAGTACGTTGCAAACATGTTATCTAGAAACAGTCATGCAAAGTGGGATTGAGCTGTGACTTGTACTTTCAGAAATATCTCTGCATAGGTGACCCCC
>NW_004797487.1:584357-589164 GCF_000002075.1 Aplysia californica | reverse complement strand
CACATACACACACACAAAATAGATAAAAGAGTCTCATACAAACACCCCCCCCCCAAAAAAAAAGGAAGATTAAAATAAAAATAAAATTAATTCTTTGCCAGGACCAGCAACAAAACTGCCAAGATCTATTCCGGAGATGACTACTTGAAGTACTTTTTTGTCTTCGACTAGCCTATACGTTCTTACTCTCTGAGCGTCTGGGCCACGACCTGTGTACATTCCGACTTCAGAATGTAGCCGACCACACGGAGCGTGCCGGGAACGTCGTGGTGTCAATAATAAACGTGCGTACGTGCGCTGGATAAGTTTGGCCAGCAGACCTAGAGCACAGAAACGTTGTATAGTGACATTGTTTTATTATGTGTCGTGTCACTTTGGCTAGATACTTGTATGAAAGAAGCAAACTGTCGGCCACAGAAGCCTGACTGACACGCTGCTTGCTTGCACTCTTCAAGTTCAAGGGCACACACGGCGCACACGTGATGTCCGATCATCCGGACCGGGGGTAATGATGATGTGGCACATTTCCTTCCAACCGTCTTACACAAATCATGATTATTATTGCTTGTTTCGTGGTGTGCTGGTTGTAATCTATCTTTTATACATCTTAAATGTTTTATGGTTTAGTAAGTGTTTTACTGCACTTGCAGTACAAAAAGGTCATAGATCTTATAAGTGCTGGAGACTAGAGGTGTTACAAGAGAGCAACAAACACACACACAAAAACAAAACAAACCCCCCAAAAAAGGAGGGGAGATAGGGGCGATGGATAGATGTTTGATAGGAAAGAAGGGGCAAACCATACCAGAGCACCCACCCGTCTCAGATAAAGGAAGAAGAAAAGACAAACCAGAACAAGTTCCAAGCGGCGTCCAATGAAGAGCACCTACATTCTCAAAGAGATCAGGAGTAGTAGATCTAGCTATGCTCAGCAAGACAGTTTGCAGCTTTAATGGATTTTTAAGTGTGTGGGGTTAGCGGGGGATCTGGTGTGGTTTGCTTCTTCTTTCCTATCAAACATCTATTGTCCTTATCTCCTCCCCTCCTTTTTTAATTTTATGTTTGTTACTCTTTTATAACTCCTCTAATCTTCGGCTCTTATGTGACCTTATTGTGTTGCAAGTGCCGTAAAACTCTTACTAAAACTAAACTAGATATTTAAGCTTTGTTTTTTTTATAAGATCTATTAAATGTCCCCAGTCTTATTCATCTAATGCACAGTAAAATTATAAATGGGCTGATCCAACAATGTCATGCTCCTAACTGTGCCTGAACTACAACAGGGAACTGCTACTCTTTCTTTCCTAATCCTTACTATCGTCATTTTCCTCTACTTCTTTGGTACGTTTGTCACACTCTTGTGACCCGCTATTTCCGCGGTGCCTTGATAGTCGAAGTAGACTTTGTGCTGCTGAAGCCAGAGAGGTGAGCTGAGTAAGTCGGATTCCCTGTATAAGGACTTCTCTGTTGACAACAACCCCTTGGCGCTCATATATGACCTTATGCAGTTGCGAGCGCCGTAAAACCTCTACTAAAACTAAATTATATATGTTATTACCAGAGAAAGTTGAACATTTTGCACACAGCCTGTTACAGTTGATATGTGTCAGTGTCTTGTCAAAACAGATTTTTGCTACTCATCAGGGGTGAAGCGTCTATATAATCAATAAATAATCACTGCTTCCCTTTCTAATTTTGAAATATTGTCGCTGTCAAATTCACCTATAAACATAAACCTCAAAAATAAAATGTAAAAAGGCGTTCATAATCAATAATGAACAGTATGCCTAACATTCAAAAAGGTTTCACTGCACAGAAATAGCCTGCTCACCCCTCTCGGGCCATTCCATAAGCAGTCACAAGCTTTGATTAAGTAAGTTTAAAGTGAGACTGGAAGAGTCTACCAATAGAATTGAAGTTGAAGGGAACATGTGCATAGCAGTCAAAACTGTTTCATTGCCACAAATACCCTGTTCACCACTTTGGGGCCACAGTTATAATAAGCAATCACAAACTCTGATTATGTAAGCTAACTATTACACTGGTCGAGTCTACCTCACAAATGTGAGGGGAACTAACTCCTAACAATCTCTTGACTGTTGCTAGTGCTTGCTTTTTTCCCTCGACTTTTTACCGCCCTATAAGCAGATTGTGACCTCGATTATGACACCAGCTCCTGGCCGCGAAAGGCTAGACAAAAACAGCCAAATGTGAAATTCAAAAAAAAAAAAAAAGATAATTGTCACGTTCTACCAAAGAGTTAGACTCACGGGTAGATCTATAACATATAGATCTAGTACTGACATCTCTGCTTCTATGCTTTGTGTTTGTGTATTCACATGTAAAGTTAAATTTAATTGTAATTGTAATTAATATTTAATAAGATACTTTCCCGATTATTTTGGCGGTTGAACATACAATGTGAATTCCGGATTTGTTTTCATTCACAACTCAGAGTCGCCGCCTCGAGTAAGATTCTTGTGTGATATCTACAGGTCATATCTGGTCCCGTTTCACTTCGATAACCCTGTCAAACAAGTCAGCCTTCGCCCCTGCTACTCATCAACATTTTTGAATGAGAACAGAATTTCCAAAATCCATTGTTTTTTTTCTTCCAAAAACCAAAATTGCAATAAATTTTTCCCATTGTAATTTTTTTCAGTTTTATGATTTTCAATGTCCAAAGCCTCTGATAAGACAGGCATTATATAAATATAATGCTACGAAAGTTAATACGTTTCAGGGTGCAGTGTTCTTCCTAAAGTAGGCCCAGATCTATGCCATGGCGAAAACTGAAAAAACATTTTAAAATTCCATGCACATATTCAGCTATCACTATTTATGAGCAGGGACCTTCACGTTTAAGTCTAAACTAAGTATTTGTGTATATGTACAACAAGGTTTTCAAGTTTTCAACAATACTTTTAGTTTTAGGTTACGAATGGCTGGCAGATCAGAGAGTGGCTGAGTTCGCAATGGTTCCAACAATACCACACACTCACACAAAGAGAGAGAGAGAGAGAGAGGGGGGGGGAGAGTGAGAGAGAGAGGGGGGAGATAGATGAGGGAGAGAGAGAGAGGGGGGATAAATGAGAGAGACAGAGAGAGAAAGAGAGAGAGAGGGGTGAGATAGATGAGAGAGAGAGAGAGAGAGAGAGAGAGAGAGAGAGAGAGAGAGAGAGAGAGAGAGAGAGAGAGAGAGAGAGAGAGAGAGAGAGAGAGAGAGAGAGGGGGAGATAGATGAGGGAGAGAGAGAGGGGGGATAGATGAGAGAGAGAGAGAGAGAGAGAGAGAGAGAGAGAGAGAGAGAGAGAGAGAGAGAGAGAGAGAGAGAGAGAGAGAGAGAGAGAGAGAAAAGGGGGGTGGGTGGATTTTAAAGAAAGACACGCCTGTCCATATTCTTGTTCTTACTCCAAAGCTCATAGTTCATAGTATCATGTATAATAACCCGGCACCGCTAAGCTCACATGTATGCTCGGCTCCATGGTTCCCACCAACCAACTTTACCACGACTTCTGCGAGTGACACAGCACGGGGGTGGGGTGGTGAGATTATCCTGGCCCAAGTGTGTCTGTGCGGGCAACTATCTCGGTGCTAACCCTAACCACATGTTTATCTCTGTGCGCTTTTGGTGGTCACGTGGTCGTGCCCTGAACATGTTGCCTGTACTGTACTGTACAACACGTCAGCAAGTGAAGGGACCCCCCCCAAAAAATTGCTCTTTTTCTCTCGATTTGCTTGGCTTTAGATTGAAAGAAGTCTTTTTGTGGAAACGTCGATCCTTTTTTAGCTTAAAGCGAGTTGTTTTTTTTTTTGTTTTTTTTTTGGGGGGGGGGGGGTTGTACGCACTGGCAATACAAATATTATGTTAAATTTAAATAAGCGCCAAAGATTAGAGATTGTGCTCGCGAGTAACATACAAAGAAAATATGGTGGAGAGATAAGGATAAGGACAATAAGGTGACAGATGTTGGATGTGAAGGAACACCAGAGCACCCTACCTCCTACTATTATTGCAGTTTATAGATGTTCACCCATCCCCTTCCCTCCACATTCACCCAGAGGCTGGGAGAAATGGTCTTAGTCTGAGATGGAAAGGGGTAGCCTACAGGTTTTTTTTCCTGTTTTTTTGTTTGTTACGGCACTTGCAACACATCTAGGTCATGCAAGTGCCAAAGATAAGAGGTATTACATGTTACAAGAGAGTAACAAACACAAAAAAAGAAGGGTGAGAGATAAGACAGACTGACGTTTGATTTTTATCTTTTTTTTAAAGGAGTAAACCACACTGGTGCACCCGCCAACCACCCACATGGTAAAGAGGGTTTGACTGATGTCAGACAGACAGGATAGCTCACGGACCCCCGTACAGAAGTGGTGGCAGTGCAGGTTTTTTTTAGTAGAGGTTTTACGGCGCTCGCAACTGCATACGGTCATATTATGAGCGCCAGAAGATTAGAAGTGTTACAAGAGAGTAACAAACATAAAAAAAGAAGAAGGGGCGATAAAGACGATAGATCTTTGATAGGAAAGAAGGAGCAAGCCACACCAGAGCACCCGCCAACCACTCACAGCGGTTTTTTTTTGTTTTTAAAAAAATAGTACATGTAGAGGGTTTTGGCGCTCGCAACTGCATAAGGTCATATGAGCGCCAAGGGGTGGGTGTCAACAGAGAAGTCTTTACAGGGAATCAGACTTAGACTGTTCACCTCTCTAGCTTCAACTTCAACAGCACAAAGGTCTGCTTCGACTATCAAGGCACCCCAAAATAGGAGGTCACTAGAGAGTGACAAACATACAAAAGAAG
>NW_004797487.1:580380-583996 GCF_000002075.1 Aplysia californica | reverse complement strand
TCACGGAATCGACTTGGGACCATCTGCTCCGCTGTCCAGCGTGATACCAACTGAGCTACCGGAGCGCCTAAAGGCCTCAGTCTCACAAGACGAACCTTATGTTTGAACAATACATTAACATTCATTTGTGTTCAAATGCCAACCCCCTACAACAACAACAACATAAAATCCTTACAAAAGGATGCTCAGAGGTATAAAGATCAGAGAAACACAAACTAAAGAGTAGTAATAGGAAGAGCCATACCATTTCTGTAGCCATCAAAATCTTTACAGCAGAGATGTGTCTTTCCTTTTCCAATATTTGACAGTGACGTTTTCAACTGTTGTAAATGTTAACTACAGTTGAACCTTGGTATACCACCAGGTTTTGTGAATGTATGAAAAAGAACGTCTCTATATAAACATGGGTGTTCCAAAAGACCTGCGGCCAAATAAGTGTCCATCTCCAGTTGGATGTTGAGGCGAGGCGAGGCATACGCAGTCTTTGCTTTATATTCAAACTTTCAACGTGTTTGTACACCACGCCCTTCCTTCCCGTCAACCACATCCCTTTATTGCTAAATAGCAACATGAAATAACACCATTAAAAACATGAGTTACAACGGCAGAAAAACTGTAAAAAAACGAGCAAGTAGAAAGTCACTTCTTTTTATTTCTCAGTTCTGTCATCTCCATTCACATTTGGGTCCAGTATTGTTGATAAACAAAAGATAAAAACGAGAAAGAAAGATAAAAGTATCAATAAGAATAAGACAGCACAGGGCATTGTTCCCTTGAATCAAACAGGACATCTGGGACAGGGGGCAGACACTCCTCTCATCCCATCCTCTCACTGCGTTACTAACACAACACTCAGCCAACAAATTTTTCATACATCAAGAGGAAACAAAGACATTAAAAAATCCAGCACTACAAAAAAATAACAACAACTAAACAAAAGGGATACAGAACAGTGCATGCAACTTACAGCCTCTCCATATCAAAGTTATTACCCCTGGTTGAAGAAGGTTAAAAATATATTAAAAGACCAAAAAAAAGAGAGAGAGAGAGAGAGAGAGAGAGAGAGAGAGCAAACACGAAGCAAGCAACATGTAACAATAACAACCATATCAACATTGTCTTTGATTCCCTTGACTACATCAAGTGCAGCGAGAGGACAAGTGTGCGACAGAAACATCCACTTACAAAGTGACTAAGACACAACGCACGAAACCATGGCGATAGGCAACCATTGCACGACCTTGCCAGAGGTCACTGCCCACACTGGCAGCGCAAGAACAGAAAAAACACACACAGGGACGCCACAGCTCGTCTACTACAAAAAAAAAAAGCTATTTGCAAGGATATAACAAAATTCCTCAACTGCATAAATAATATTATGGATCAATTCGATGAACAGACACAGCTAGGAACATACACAAGGAAGTGGGAGACTCTGTAAGACAAATACCTTTCCTACAGGGTACAAAATGGTCAGCAGACAACCCATGCCAATGTTCAGTCGCACGAGAAGAACTGTGCTTTCAACTAGTCTAACTTTCTTTTTTTTAAAATACAAAGAGAAAAAAAAAATCTACCCAGTATCAATAAAGAAAGCATCTTCACAAAAATCTACACTTTGAAACCTTACTCACATCAAAGGCGTTTAACTATTGAGGCAGGATGGGGAGTGGGAAAGGTAGTATTTATCTTTTGCCAGAAAAATTTGAAAGGAGAAAGCACCTTTTAAAAAATGTAGCAAAAATCTTAAAAATAATACGTCAAATTTAGTACAGGAACAGGGTGGAAAAGAAATCTGTTTCAGCCAAGGTCCCGATGTTACTGAGCTGCTGGGAATACTGTCACCCGTCTCTCCTGTATGAGCAAACAAAGCACCACGGCGGTCGTCTGTTGTCACAGTCGCGTGAGCTACATGAGCACGGCAGAAACAGCCGAGGCCTCTCCGGAGTCCACAAACACAGACAGCACAAGACACAGAGCTACACGCCGGTCCTCAGCCTCCCTAGGCCGACTGTGACGAGATGTAGCGGTAGGCAAATGCAGCAGCCAAAGCCACGCCCACTGGGAGGAGCCAGCCCGTCCATGATGAGCTGTGGAGGAGACATTGGCAGCACTTGTTTATGTTTAGGTATAGTTTGTTTCTTTGAGTAAAGAGAAGCACAACGACACAAAAATGGTCAAAATAGGAAAAAGTAAGACGTTTAGTTTTATTAAGAGTATTACGGCACTTACAACACAATAGGTCATATAACTGCAAAAGATTAGAGGTGTTACAAGAGAGCACAAACATAGAAAAGGAAAAAAGATGAGGACGATAGATTCTATATATATAGGAAAGAAGGAGCAAACCACACCAGAGCACCCACCAACCACCCACTTTTTACATTTAGGTACCGACAAGTACACAAGTTTATGTTTAGTTAGGTATATAAGAAAAGAAGTAGGACCAGTGGCGCTATCCAGCCACCCACTGTAGGACTGACATTGTGTTCCACACATATCACGTTTAGTAGTTTCAGACTACAGGGCCTACCTAGATAGGACAGCCAAGTGAGGAAAGTAACCTGAACTATACTCAGGGATGCCACTGGGATTTTGTAAATTTACATAGCCGCATCAAAAAGTTAACAGACACAACTTAGAATGATGTCTCTTTTTCCAATGACTATAACGGAAAAACGGCAACCATGTAAACAGGTTTTTTACGCAATAATATGAACTCAGAAGTGATCCCCACCTCAAACGGGAAATAAATCTGGACACTCCCACCCTTCCAAGGACAGAACCTACACCCTCTGTCTTTGAATGTCAAAACAGGCAGCAGCCACCCATCGAGCCACAAAAATGGGCTCAATGTAAGAGAATTTACAACTTAAGCCAAGAGCTATTTAAATAAATTACATGAGTTCCCCGGCTAAGAAACAACACGTCAACACCCCCATTAATTTTGAAAAATCATATTCCTTCATGTAACATTCCAATAGGGGTTTGAACTTTACTCGTATTCTTTTACAATGAACAATTATGCATGTTATCAGAACATCTGGTAATGAATCAGTCTCTACTACCAGTAGCATTGTGAGTCCTGGCAGACATTTTTCTGTCCACATTTGAATATAAGTGTTAACTCTTAGCACATGGCACGCCAGTGTAAACAAAGCATATGTCTGTTGCTTGGATCACTCACTTTTCAATTTGATGTTTGAGCTTGTTTATTTAGTACTGGCAAAAAGTAAGACAGATAGACAGACAGGAACAACAGAGGGAACGTAAAGAAAAGAAATAGGACCTACCAGTGGCACCCTCCAACCACCCACTCTCACTCCGTTTGGTGTTTATTTAAGGAATTATTGAGCAGGGAAGTTTGTAATGTTAAAAACTTTAATGGCAAAATTGGCTGCCCAAAGGAGGAACAGCCTTCTGTACACTGATTGTTACGGCCAAGAAAACAAGGACAGAGACAGAGCTACTACCGTACACCACCTCAATAGACAAAGACAGAGCTACTACTGTACACCACCTCAATAGACAGAGACAGAGCTACTACTGTACACCACCTCAATAGACAGAGACAGAGCTACTACTGTACACCACCTCAATAGACAGAGACAGAGCT
>NW_004797487.1:576685-578268 GCF_000002075.1 Aplysia californica | reverse complement strand
CAGAAAAAAATGGCCTGTGAATCACAAAAAATAAGAAACAAGCACATCCTCGATGACTAACAATGCATCCCTCAAATTAGGTCAAACACTTTTAGGTAAAAAACAAAACAAATCATAAAAACAACTGATAACTTTTCTTTATTCTCCTATAATTTCTCTAATTTTACATAAAGAGTTCTGTTTATTTATAAAAACTTACTTATCACCAATTCTAATTACGGTTGTTAATACCATAATTTGAGAGAAAACGACCAGTCAATGTGGGGAGGAACAACTAAATCAAATGCCAAGGGCTGTCGTCATAATATATTCATACCGCGGAGCAATAACATAAACCATAAACTGCCATGAACAGGGTTGTGTATGTGTGTGTGTGTGCGCGCGTGTGTGTGTGTTGGGTGTAAAACAAAACAAAAATCTCTAAAAGAACTCTCTTAAATGCGCAAACCGCGAGGCCCTATATAAATGACAAATCATGTAACCAAGCATAAAAATAACAAATTCTAATTTTCCCCATAATTGTGCCATCAAGGCTTTTGACCCACTTATGAACGGGAGCCCTGGACACACTCCAAGTCTCAGTTCATATACATCAGAGCTGGTCGGCCATGTTGGCCACAATCAGCCAACAGATTGAAATGCTCACCTTGATGAGGCCGAATCGTAGGAAGTGGGTCCTGTGTTAGTCTGAAAGAGAAGGACATGAAAACATTTGAGGCAATCGTCAAAACATCACTCGCCAGTACGTGCTGTTCATATCATGTGGAAGAGAAGGGTAGTTTGAGAGTCAGTGTTATTCCACAAATACTATACTTCAGTCATTTTATTTCTTTTAAATTTTGAGAAAATTAAAGGAAAGAAGAGGGTCCAAACCAATACTATAATTTATGTACTTTATAATGTCTGGGGAAACCCCTCAACATTGACCGTGGAACGATGCTGACTGTAGGCAATCTTGTCTTCTCTGGGATAACAACATGTGTTGTGGATGAGAACTTGTATGTTACAGCCAGCACTCGAGATACCAACCACAGAAGTAAACAAAGCAGACTACACAAGAATATGTATCAAACACTCATAGCAACATACACTGAGGACAGAAGGAGGAGAAGTGTAAAGATATAAAGAAGAAGAAATAAATTTCACAAAACCGCCAGCAGATTCCCGAGATATTGGTGGGGACAGATGTGTACAAGTTCAGTCAGACTTCAAAAGAATGTCAAAATAGCACACAAACGGTCCTGTACAACTGAACAAATTATACTGGTCCACCTTTGCCCTCCTCCACTTTCCTGGGAAGGGGGGGGGGGGGGGGGGGGGGGCATGAGCAAATCACACGTCACTGTTCATTCAGGTTCACAAAATTCCCAGAACAAAAATATGCATCGCATTAACCCACCCCCCCAGATTCAGATAATCGTGTTAATTTCATCAGTGTGACAGCTGCTACTCCTCTGACCGAGATCAGAATAACACCACTGATGACTCCACAAAAAAAAAAAATTAGACATGAATGCACAGATGATCAGATGACAGTGATTTACGGATACCAATTAGATTTGTTAATGTACTGGGGAGGGGGG
>NW_004797487.1:521823-576585 GCF_000002075.1 Aplysia californica | reverse complement strand
GAAAGCCACAAAGACAGGGTTTTATAAAACACAACGTGGCTCAGAAATAAAATATTCACCTACTTCCCACAGGATCCTGCCTCCCCCTAAAGTCATTGACATCAACTTAGCTCTTCAACTGTCTCAGCTTTTTACTGCTCCAGAATACCTTAAACTTAAACCCTCACCTTACAAGCCACTACAGACTGTATGAATGCACTCACTACACACCAGAATGTCCTTACTTTTGGTTAGATACAAACGTTCTAAACTCTGATTAGAAAACTGGCATTAGCAGGCTGTCCCTTCTTCCACTTTCAAATGCCAGAGCATATTTTTTGCTCTATGAACCAAACCCCACCTAGTTTCAGTTTTAGCAAGAGTTTTATACCACTTGCAACACAATAAGGTTATACAAGTGATGAAGAATAGATGTGTTACAAGAGAGTAATGTACATAAAAAAGGAGGAGACATAAGGATGATACATGGTTGATTGGAAAGAAGGAGCAAACCACACCAGAGCACCCGCCGACCACCCACAAACCCTACCTAACCTGGGGCCATGTTTATGGAAAATCTGAAACAGAAACCAAAGTCAGGATGCCTGCATGAAGCAGGAACAGAAAGAGTTAGTTAGGCAGAAGAGGCACACACCCGATCTCTTGTGGCACGAGGTCGCTACAATACACTGTAGACAGCTTCAGTGTCAACCAAACACAATGTGTTCAGTGTCGGCAAACACAATGTGCCAGCCACACAGACGTTCCGATGTGCAACAGCGTGAACCACAGACTTGAACTATTATATCCTAGACCAGGCACTGTCACCGCTGCTGCTCTTTGCCCTCAATAAAACTTTCCCTGCCCCGGTGCCACCATGGACGCACAAAAGAAGGTTACGCATTCATGGTGCGCACAGCGCAGGGAAAATACAAGTCTTCACTACAACCAAGGGCGCATGCAATTTAACCTCCTTGCCCTCCATTTGGCTCCAAATTGAGTCAAATGGTGTGCCCCATAGTGAACTGGAATTCAGTTGCGAGCGCCGTACAACTTTTACCGAACAGAAACTAAACAGGAATTGTGTCATGAGTGCCCTGTTTCGGATATCATACAACAAGTCTATGGTGTGAACTCACCACATCAGGCTACAATTGCTACTCCGCTGTGCCGCATCACTGGGCTGTTTGCATGGGGAGATTTATGGGGTTGAGTTAAACAGAGGTGCATTGACACAATAACTGTCAGGTACTTTTAGTTTTCAGTTTTGGTAACAGTTTTATAGCACTCGCAATACAAACTGATCATACGATCATATTAATGCCGAAAATTAGAGGTGTTACTAAAGAGTACTTACTTTTACTTTTTACTTTCACACATAAAAAAGAGGATGAAAGATAAAGACAATGGATTTTTTGATAGGGGAGAAGGACCAAACTACACCAGAGCCCCTGCCAACAACCCGCACTATCAAGTAGAGCAGGGGGAAACAAAACAAAACACAATAAAAAGTTTTCTGGGTCTGAGTCGAGAAAAGCAAAGCCAACCACACCCACAGAGGAGTGAAAAAAAGCTAGATAAGCAGACAGAAACAAGACAGAGAAAGGAAGGAAGCAGAGGACCTTCCAATTACCCACATAAACAAAAGAATTAAGAGTTACCCGGGGAGCCCTCCAACCACCCAAATAATTTTTTTTTTAAAGGGATAAAAACTGTGAGGTACAAAAATTCAAAGCAAGTATAAGCAAATTTTTCAACATTTATGCATTGACACACTGACCCCCAAAACATTAGGGATTTATTATAATAAAAATTGAGCAGACTTTCACCTCTTGATGTATGTGGATCCAGTTACTTCATCATGTTTTAAAAACATAATTTAAACAAAGAGTGCAGTATAATCGGATAATCCAAACACTTTAAAAGATGGTTGTCAAAAGATGGCCCTTTTCATCCTGATACACACCCCCCCTCCCCCTATCACTGCCAATCTGACCACACGATCACAAACATTCATTCAGGGACTCTTGTTCACTGCCCGAGATTTGCCAACTTTTATAAAACCCAGTCAGGGACACACAACCGTTCAACCCCAGACTGTGCCACAGTCAACACACCTGCATCAAGTGGGGCTGGTTTTTGTGCAGCTTACGCCATCTTATATATATGACTATCAAATTCTTCATTGACGAATCTGAAAACACCTGTTGCTCACCGGTGATTTTCTTCCTCCATTTAAAGCCCCTCCAACTCAAACCGTTAAATTGTCTGTTCGAAGCCAGCAAAAACTTTCTATTCATGTGCAATGCTTTTCTGCTTGCACTTGTCGCACATGAGCACACACAACCATTGACGTACTGCTCTCCCCATGTGTATGCTAATGAGGTGTACAGCAAGGCAGGTGGACGAGGACTGTGGGAGGGAGAGGGGGGGGGGGAGCAAGGGGAGAAGGAAGAGGCAAGGTTGGGGAAAGCTGTGAGAGGGAGAGGGGGAGGGAGTGAGGGGAGAAGGAAATGGGCAAGGTGGGAGAGTACTGTGAGAGGGAGGGAGGGAGATAGAGAGAGTTAGTTTTAGTAAGTGTTTTACGGCACTTGACACACAATAAGGTCATCGAAGTGCTGAAGAATAGATGTGTTACAAGAGAGTAACATACACAAAAAAGGAGGAGGAGAGATAAGGATGAGAGATGTTTGATTTGATAGGATGGAAGAAGCAAACCATACCAGAGCACCCGCCAACCACCCACAGAGAGAGAGAGAGAGAGAGAGAGAGAGAGAGAGAGAGAGAGAGAGAGAGAGAGAGAGAGAGAGAGAGAGAGAGAGAGAGAGAGAGAGAGAGAGAGAGAGAGAGAGAGAGAGAGAGAGAGAGAGAAGGGGGGGGGGGAATTCTATCCCCCACTTATCCCAGTGACACATCAGCCTTTGGCCAATATCCAGACAGCACTCTATATTGATTTTTACACAACATTCATGCAAAGTCAGAGTCACAAGGGGTGATACTTACAGCATACGATTTGGTAGATCTGTCATCCTGAAACAGAACAAAAAATAAAAGTGTGAATCCCACACACACAACAAAACAAAGTCATAATGCATGCATGCTCAATGGGGGAGGGGTTTTTATTTCCTATTTTGTGTTGCCACACCCAAGCAAATGTTATTGAAACCAAACAGCATCTATTGCATTATCATCCAAGACACCAGACACCTATTGTTGAGGAGAGAAGTGGTTGTCTTAAACAGGTGGACATCTTGGACAGAGTTTGATATAACAAATTTTTTTAAAGAATAAAAAACAAAACAAAAGGGGCAATGTACTGGTGACTATCTATTAGTACTATTACTTCAGGAACCTTCTCCACTTATATGGATATTAATGTCAGACTCAGTTCACCTTACTCCATGACATATCACTCCACGCTTTGTGACATATTCCTGACATTTATTACCATATAACCAAAGAAAGTTTAGTTTTTGTAAGAGTTTTACGGCACTTGCAACACAATAAAGTCATATCAGTGCCAAAGATTAGAGGAGTTACAAGAGAGCAACAAACATAAAGCAGGAGGAGAGATAAGGAAGATAGATGTTTGATTGGAAATAAGGAGCAAACCACATCAGAGCACCTGCTAACCACCCACAGCCAAAGAAAATGTAGATGGATCCTAAGTTATAAATAAAAAATGTGGATAATTAGGAGGGGGTAAATGTTTACTTTGGGAAACTTTACATCATTTTCCAAAGATGCAAAAAGTAGGATGCGAGGGCCTAACAAGGAAATGAGCTTGAAGAAAAAAAAGGAATCATAGCTTTAGTGTTATAGTAGCACTCTGAGACAAAACAAACAAAAGGAAAAAAGAAATATTACATGTACCAGAAGCTCTGGGCTGTAAACCTTGCAGGAACCAATCACACAGACGTAAATATCCCACAGAAAGTTGTTCCAAAAAGGAAGGTTTTGGCATAACATCTTTGTTTACAGAAAGTTATAAAAATGCAGCACAGTGATTTCTCCAACTAGAGACGGTAACACAACAAGCTGAGATTACACACATATACAGTTCATCTTGTTTAGACAGGTTTACTACTTCCCACTTAGTCTCATCCACACCAAGCCTTAACTGAAACAGCCCCCAAGCCTTAACTGAAACAGTGTGTGACCCCCCCACCACAGAAACCCGATACTTGAAGCCAAACAGCTGTTAATGCAAGAGTTAGTATAGTATAGTATAGGGTTTTACGGCGCTCGCAAATGCAAGAGTTCACAAAGTTGAGATTTAAATAGAAACAGAACACAGCCGAAGTCACAAGTCTGGGAACAAAAAAGAGGACTAGAACATTTTAACAATAAACCCCCCCCCCCCAAAGTCAGTGTTCCATGTTATCCTTGACTTTATAGGAATGATGATATGTGGGGCTTGTCTGATGTTTGCTTGTACGGAGTCAACCAAAATACTAAATTTAGTAAATACTCCACTAACAGATAACAAAAAGAACCTTGGCAGTTGCACAACTAATGTCGAAATTAAGTACGTACTTGTGAAGAAATATAAGTGTAGAACAACATTTCAGCTGTAACGTTAATTAAACATATAACAACAAGAACAACCACCTTTGCCCCCACTTGTAAAAGAAAACACAAACTTGTGCAGCAGCAATGCCTTCTTTCTTTCGTCTTTTCTTTCAAATCAAAAACATGTAAATACAACCATTCATTTCAAAACCCACGGGGATAAAAAAAATAAAATAAAACTCAGCCCTACAACTCAACTCAACAAGAGTTTGTCAGTGTTTGGGAGCAATAATCTGCTTGCACTGTATGCTTCCCGAGAAGCCAAGAATATTTCTGAGTGTTCTGGAGTCTGCTGGGTAATAATAGTTGTAAAAAACTTGGAGCAAGTTGTACAGCGTGATTATGCAGCGTTAAGTATATGAATGCAATTATCATGATGATGAGAAAAGAGCCACTTACTGGATGTACTTCCCCTACATAGTAATCCTTCATGAGATCACGTGCGTCTGTCGAGTGGCCAACATCCTCGAAAGCTTCTGTAGAATCCCCACCTGCAGGAAAACAAATGATAAAAAACATTACAACTTTTTGTTTTTTTTTAAATAGATGTTTTTACATTTCATTCAACACAATTTAGATAATCTAAGAGGCCAGCTTCCTACCCTGCCTGTCACTGTCAGGGCTAACCCAAGCTGAGATGGATACAACATCCTAGCAGAAAGACAAGAGATACTCCATAACCACTACATCACAGATGCAGGTCAAACAAACAAGTTCATAGAGTTAAAAATGAAGATGCGCTTGTTCCCAAAGAACGGAAGTAGAGACCACTCAGTGCTGACAACTCACATATACAAAAACAACTACTGGACACAGCAGCACCAGCCCCCCCCCCCCCCCTGATGAGAGCCATCTCCCAAACACTGGGACGAACTCAGTGGACATGGAAGAAACACACATCTCAGTGAAAGTCTGCGCCGGACGCTCCGATAGCCAGGAAACAATTGAATTAAAATACCATTTCTTTGATCATGTGAAATGGTATAGGTTTAACACTCCAATCAACACTAAAAATAGGTTATTTAAGGGATGTCTATCTGCTCAGTTCTGATTTTTGAGAAATTCGCCGCAAAAAATTTGGAGTTTCACAACATGTCAAGATTTTCCAAATGCAATTCTTTGAATATCTGAGTAACATCTCAGAACAATCTGACAATTTTGATAAAGCAGATGGAACATTTGGTCCTGACCTCATGGTCTTAGTACCTTTGTGTAATTCTGTGCAAGTGTCAACCCGCGCAGCGCAAACACGACGGTCTATTGTGACAGAAGTCTTCCACTAATGCTAGTTGTAAAGCACATTGATAGAGCATGCTGTACAGTTACCAGTGAGGATATGCTCAAACGCAACTATTGTTAATAGTTCTTTACAGCTGCTATACAAAAGTCCAGCTGAGTTCAAACTACCAACGGTCATGGTCATGCCATTACACTTGTATAAATAAATAACTACTCGTTACTGACAGAAACAATAAAACAGTACAATAGATAGTGTCACTCAGTGTGAGTGTGACTAGGACACCACTTTGGACCATAAAATGTCACAGAAAGTCAATGCCCACGGTCTCTCCTTGAAAAGAGTACAAAAGAGACTAATTTTGTAAAGTTAAAAAGAAGCATTAAAGCAAAATAATTGTAACTTGGATTTGAGCTGAGAAAAAAGTATAACAGACAGACACATGGTTTGGGTATATAAAGAAGAAACCAGCGCCTCAACATCACAGCAGCCTTCCTCTACCAGATGATGTGCCGGTATAGGACCAAAACATGTTAATTAAACTGACAACAAAAGAGAATCCCACGCATGACGTTATTCAGCATTCAAAGTTTATGTTACCAGCAAGACAGAGTAATAACTGCATGAACAGACAAAGACAATAGAAACACTGAACAAAAACACAAAAAAGAACACCCCCAAAAATAACACCAAAAAGTCAATTAAATTAGCCACATGTAGCAGAGAAAAATTAAAGAAGTAACACAAAACATACTAACTAAACAGCCAGATGCTAAATTTAAATATTTATTTCAAGGTAAAAGTTAACAATAATAATATTAATTTTGACCATGATGATAAAAATATTTTTAAAATGTTATGGAAGAGAAAGTAATCTTTCAGGATTAATCTATCATATTCTGCTCGTTAATAATAAGATTTAATAAGCTGACAATCTTGTTTTTTTAAACAGGGAAAACCGATTCTTTTTTTTTTTTCAAGACAAAAAAAGAAACAAGAACAAGCTTCACAAATGTGATCTTGTCTAATCTTTTGCAAGCGAAAAAATAAAGAAAAAGACTGACAAGTGATTACTATACACCCCCCCCCCCCCCCCCACACACACACACATTTCTGTCAAAAACTGAACTTACCAGCCTGTTCTAATAAAACTTCTTCTCCACCTGGATGCTGAAACACAGAGAAGGAAGAGAAACAAAACATGAATCAATAAAAATTACAAAATACACAGAGTCTTTATATTGTGTTCAAATAGATTTAACAAAAATCGACAAAAAACCACAGCCAAGCCAAGAATCCAACTTTCAATTTCAGGCAAAGCTGTTCAGTTTTATTTACTGATCGGCAGTTTGCAGTTGGATAGACAAATGAAAATAATGAGATTGCACGTCCAGACTACTTTAAGTTGTCGAGAGTAAAACATCTAACCAGAACATCCTTTGACACCACAAAAACAGCCGCGTTTTAGAAATTTAAAAACTAAATTCATTATCATGCAGCAGATACAGAAATCCTGGAAGGAGTTCCACATAAGGCCAGCCGACGAACAACACACAAAGAGGGGGATATTTTGAGCGAGATACAAAAAAGTTGGGTTCACTATTTTGAAAGGGTAAAAAGAAAGAACGAAACATGTTTGGAAAATGAATTTTAAAAAACAACAGGAAGATGAATTAAAGAAACAACAAAAACCCTAACTCGAACTCTGTATAGTTGAGTCAGTGGACCTTGTCACGGTAAGTGCCGGAACTCCTCCCAAAATCCAGACTTATTAAATATCATCTGCCAAAATCTAACATTCTTCCTCTTCATCAGCATCACCATTTTTTAAAATTTACTGAAGTCAACAAATTCCACATTTACTTTCTTCATCTATACAAGAAGACAGTTGGTCAAGTCCAAACTATAAATTCCCATTATATTATTAAATTATTATTACGATGCAGAGTTCACCATAATCATTAGCCTTTTTCACCCGGTGACAGAGAGGCTACCAATACTTGAGCTCTCCATTTACTTAGACAGTCCTCCTGGGCTATAGCGTCCACTTCTGTCCAGCTGTATTCCATCATGTTTTTTGGATCAAAATCTCACTAAGTTCCTCATCCAAGTATTACGCCTTCCTTTCTTTCTCTTTCTTTGTGGATTCCATCTTAATGGCTTCGTGCAATGGTGGGTTAAGTGTATGTTTTCAGTTTTCTTAAGCAAGGTGTGTCCTGTTTAATCCACTTCTATGTTTTCTTAATAATAATTGCATAGAGGGCATCCATGCTCTACAGTACAGCATGCTCTCTCAATGCGCTTTACAACTTTTATAATTTATACCCCAGCAGACCCTCTGAGAACACTCTAAAACATTCTCAGCTTCCCGAAAAGCATATATATATATATATATATATATATATACATATACAGTGGTCTCCGCCTAAGATCCCGGTGTTTGGGAGCAAGGAAATGCGGGATCTTAGGCGAACCGGGATCTTAACCGACGAACCCAGGAAATAATCTATGGTGACCCATGTTAAGGCTCACAATCGATAAAATGTTCTCCCTCCACTCTACAATGAACTGACGTGCCCCCTTGGTGGGTTTATGACGTATGGCGAGCAAAGAGTGGTTAACCTTGATGACATATCACGGTGCATAGTGGCATGAGGCGTGCCATTTTCACTTATTATCCTATCATGAGTCTCAGGATCTACGATTATCCAGTTGCCCCTCCTCTTTACCTGTCAAAAATGTACAGCTTTTCATCTCTGACCGAGCCCCCCCCCCCCCCCCCACTCCAAACCGTCTTTGTCGTTACACACTATTACGTTGTGAACGCACCAATTAAAATTCAGTCTGTCTCGCAAATTCGGGAGCAGAGACAACTGCTGCAATGGTCAAGGAAGAGTTCACGGTTCGATGTGATCCCGCCTGGAGCGAATGTGTAGGCCCTACCCACCCAGCGAGTGATGAAAGTTTAGGTGGCGAGCACAGGTGTGAGTGCGATGCGTGGGGAAAACAAACGTGTCGGTCAGTTCACATCCCGGTGTGATCCCATCTGGGGCAAACATTCTATCGCTTCATCGAGTTTTACAACGTGTATGTGATCACATTCATGATAGTGGCTGATCTTTGACGCGACGGACAGTTTATTGATCTCAACTTTTCACTCTTGGTTGATCGGCTGTGCCCGCCCGGGTTTTTGTTTAGCAAATTATGATCTGAAATGCGGGATCTAAGCCGAATGTAGACCATCAGAGCGGGATCTTAGGGGTGACTTTTGCACAGTAAAAATTCTGTTTTCCTAAAACAACGGGATCTTAAGCGAACCGGGATCGTAAGCGGTGGGATCTTAGGCGGAGACTACTGTATATATATATATATATATATACACAGTCAAACCTGTGTAAGACGGCCACCCATTGTCAAGGAGAAAAGTGGCCGCATAAGACAGGTGGCCGTCTTAGGCAGGACTGATCAAGATAAAGAAAACAAACCATTCCCATCTGAGGCCCCAATCGAAAGTAGCCCCATTGTTGTTGTCTTTGTTGCTGTTGGTTTGTATTTCGTTTGTAATTTTTATTTTGTCGCTGATTTTGCACAATGGTGACAATAAAACGAAATGTATCAGACAAGGAAGACCGAGTGCCATGTTAAAACAAACACATGGGTCGCCACCACTCGGAGAACGAGGGACGTTTCTGTAACAAGTTCATGTTGACGTCCTTTGTTACTTTGTTACAGACTGGGTAAACAGTAACCACTCATATCACTTACGATTTGTGTATGAGTTCTGGGCGGGGCTTATGGGTTATGAGGGATCACACGCTAACTCACCTGCAGCTGAAAATTGGTAGCTATTGGTCAACAGTGGGAGGGGCCTACGCAACATGATCGGTTGGAGGGACTACCTAACAACAACGACAGGTGATTGAATTATGACGGCTCGCCCACAATGCCAGGGGCAATTTATGACAAAACGTAATGGATTCACTAAGGTGACCGTCTTAGACAGGTATTATTTCTTAGTATTATAGGGGTTGTGTGTTAAATTTTAGTGGCCGCGGCCGCGTTGGACAGGTGCCCGTTTTACACAGTTAAATTATATAGAAAAAACGCAAGGGGGGAAATGGAAAGTGGCCGTTTGTACAGGTGACCGTCTTATATATATGTATATACAGTAATACAGTGCAAGCTGGGAATTTCACAAGACCTTTCACTGTCTATAGCCGGATTGCCTAACCATTTCCACCTGGGTGAAGTGAGGAAAATTTGTGCAGTATGCCTTTCCCAAGGGATTCAAACCCACAACCTTACAGTTGTGAGTACGAGAGTCTCCTAACCACTAGGAGGCCACCAAAGTCCAACGAGATAAAAAATACCTACTGTATATTATATATTTTTTTAGATGGAGATTCATGCGGCAGACAATGAAAAAAAACAACCCCTTGGTACTACTTAAGAATGTGGGTCCCGTCTGTTTAGACTTGGCATCATCCACACAGAGTACTGGGTAATGACACGGATTAAAATATTCAGCATCGATGTTTTATCACAGTAGCCTACAACAAAATGAGAAGTAAAATTTCACTTGTTTCTAACAGGGCAAGGTAAAGAGGGTTTTCAGACGGGCTTGACCTAACAAAAACATGAGGGGGGGGGGGGGGGGGCCCATGCTCCCCTGAATTTGACCAATTTGATGTTTTACAGTAGGTTTGATAGGCTATCTCTCCATATATGCCCGTCAAAAAGTAATCGTTTGGAACCAGAAGTAATCGTTGGTGGGGTCAAAACTAGTATCCCCAAACGGGACCCACATTCTTAACCCTCATCACATTCTTTAAACCCCCCCCCCCCCCAAGTTTTTGTGAGGTCAAGCCCCACTGAAACCCCTCTTTACCTTGCCCTGTTAGAATCCATTTCGTGATTTTCGTCATGTCATAAAAAATCCAATTAAAAGAAAATCTAAAATGTTACACAGTAAGCCTATGCTAGATCTAGATCTAACTAGCCTACGATTACAAAACTAATGAAACTGCAATTTAAGGTCAGCTCTATTCAGACTCGAGTCCGAACATAATTTTTATCTATTCGGACTCGAGCCCGAATATGGGCTTTATCTATTCGGACTTGTGTCCGAAAAAAAAGGTTTTATTTATTCAGACTCAGCTTGTAAGTGAGTTATGTGAATGTACGGAGTGTACATTATAAAATTGTCGTGGGGGGATTTTACGTAAAATCAGAATTACAACTAAAATTGCCTCTATACTAGGTTTGTGAAATTGTGCCAAGAGTCAAAAGACTGCACTCTCATTAGATCTACCCAATGGCAGTGTCTATGTACACGGTAACCGCAAACTCAGGGTCTTTCCATAGCATCATCATTACTTCCACCCAGTGGCGGTGGGTAGTGAAGGGCTCACGGGCTTGAGCCCCTACCCTCCCACCACCCCCAACTCTATCCCAAAGAAAATGAAAGTTTCTCCATAATGAAATAAGCAGTTGAAACTGTTATGACCGCACGCAATGAACACAGAGTGATCAACTTGGCGCCTTGCTCCCTTATCCAATCATTGTTGTCACCGCTTACAACTATAGTAACCCAGCAGCCAATCAAATGTCTTTAGGGCTTGGCAAAGATGAGCCCTTTTCCCACAGCCCGTCCTTAATGAAACTTTTCTTGTAAAAAGGTAGAATACTTGGAAAAAATAACACTGTACCGAGGGCTCATACTCTCCTAGCCCTGACAATGGGGTGAAAGTTTACGACACACTTTCCCCCACTGACACAGATACCTATGCGCTCATTGGTTCTTTGTTGGGTGCGTTCAACTTTCTCGACTACACAGCCTAATCCAGCTCACAGAAGTATTATGTTTGAAGTGTTGTGTGTGCATGTTTGTGTTTGTGCCGCGGAGATTTAACAGTTATAAATCAGGTCGAACTACTTGTAAGGTAACATTTTCATCACACGAAAACTAATAGAGGAAATTTGGAGGTGAATCGGCTTCGTCCCCACCATCAACAAGAATTTAACTAAGAACAAAGAGATGGAAAACAAAGGCAACTTTTCTCGTTTGAATGCTTCTCAAACTGCCGTGGCTAACCGTGACTATAGAAAAATCCTTGCTGTTTAATTCTTTTTGCTTGCTATTCGGTGGTAAAGAACTGGAAGCAACCTAAGCCCCACCAAAATTTTGGTCCACCCACTGCCACTGCTTCCACCAACGTTTGTCTTTCCACATGTTTAATTTTATTTTGTTGTGTGTTATAGTTTTTCTGTAATTTTTAAAAAATCACATCGCACAAAGCCGACCTCCGCGGCCTCTTCCCCCAGCAAGCGGAAGTACGAGATCGCTACGCGCAGCCTCATTTGTCGACATAATTAACTTTGTAGCAATGACAAAATGAAAAATTAAATTTTCATCCCAAATGCTTCAAAATGGGCTTAAATGAAAATAGAGTAAATTCTAAGAACTATGGTTTTTAAATTTCAAAAATCCAGTGATAAATTTTAAAAATAGTTATTGGGATTTTTGTTCGCAAAATTTTGGGGGACTTTCATACATGAGCCATTGCCAAAACGTGGGGAAAAACACATACATCTCACATTAGTGTGCATAAAATGTGATGCATTAGTATTTATTCCTCCAAAACTTATACATATGTTAAATATAGGATGTAGAACCTGCATTAGCAGTTTCAGACCCAGTGTCAGCTTTACAAAAAAACAATTTAGAGTTTGTAAATTTTTTCCCAAAAATGTTCGTTTTTTTGTGATTTCTGGACTGTCATTTTGAGCACACCAATGCAAACTTTCAAGAATGTCCAAAATTTCGTATTTTTGGGTGTTTTTTTTTAACTTGTGCTTTGATTCTATGCTATTTGTGATTGAGAAATGTTCACTTGCTCAAGAAATCGTTTGCAAATAAACGAATAATTCGGATCACTTGTGCGTCAGTGGTGTCGTCACGGACTAGGTGTTTCAGAAAACACCATTATTTTTCAGTAGAATCATCACAGCTGGTTAAATCTTTTTGCTTTTCGTCGTTTATTCAATACTTCAAAAGCCGCGATGCGCGAAAGGAACATCGGGTTCCTAGATCTACGATTTCGGTCGGCTGTTTAACATTCGTCGTTATTGGTGTCACTTTGAGACGTACCGGAAGTCCGAATTTTAGCCTACTTTTGTTTTGAACGGATCATCAACAGTGCCCAGATATAATTGTTTTCTTGAGTGACTTCCCCTTACCCGATTCCCCAGAACAAATTTCAGGCAAATATCAGTCTTTAAGATCCAAAGTAATAAAGACATAGAAAAAGTGATAGCAGAGCTAAATTTTGCACTGAAAATCACATGAAGATTCCAAGTTTCATTCATATACTCCAATTCATTACTGACTTTTATGAACAGTTTTTCCTCAAAATACATCAAGGCATGTCCCACATTTTGGCGATATTTTCCTTCTATATGAGCAATTGCCAAAACGTGAGACCTCTACTCTCTTGAGACTCAGTGGTTCCAAAATTTTTTTCTTACCAATTTGACTCCCTTTTCTGTCAGTCTCAGATTGACATTTAGAGCTCATATTCCTAGAGTATCAGAGCAAGGAGATGTAGGGTTTTTGAGATATGGGTCTATTAGTTTGGCAAGCACTGTATTTCTTGTATGTAACAGTGATGACAAAAACAGATAAGCAGCAAGGCAAATTATAGACTTTAAATTCCATTTGTTTAGTAAACAAACACTTTGTACACGATGAACTCCATTCATATGGTAATATGAATGACAAGCATTGTAACAAAGACACAGTACACAGAACATGTCATCATTGTTATGTGTACAAGAAAGGATACACATTGGACATTATCATTGACAACACATCACAATAGTGAAAGGCTGTACAAATACAGTTATCAAAGCCTCAGCACCAGGAAAACACATGTGTAAAACAATTTTTTAACTAATATGAGGCAAATGCACAAAATCAATGGGGCTGACTTGTGCATAACAGTGATGACAAACATGACTTGTACATAACAATGATGACACAATGTACAGGAAAAGACACAGTCATGCCTCCAGAGAGAAATGCACACTTTAAGAATTTAAAAAAAAACCAGGAGAGGTTTCTTTTGCTTTGAAACAGATATCAGGTCATATCAAAGACAGTAGACAATCACAATTACGTTGCTAATTATGACAAACAGTACTCGTACATAACAGTGATGACAAAACATACTGGGAAAAGGTAAAATCATGCCTACAAAGAACAAATTTGCACTATGAGATACACAGATCAATAAAGGCGTATTTTGTTTCTAAATGAATCTTGCATGTATGAAATATATGTTGAAAACTTATTGATATTAGCAATTATGAAAAATATTATTTGTACATAACAATGATGACACAATGACACAATGTATTGGAAAAAGGCATATCATGCCAACAAAGAACAAATGTGTAATTTTGAGTTAGACAGATAAACAAGGACATGTTTGTCAATTTGTTTGAGTAAAAAGAGCACACATGACAAAAAATGTTTGCTCTTAGGACAATGTAATTTCTAGTACGTCAGTCAGTCAGTCCTGTACGGCTGCATGACGACACCCCAAACGTCATCACTAAGCACAAAAGCTAAATCTATAACCACAGAAATGATCCATCTCTCGAAGTTTGTTCACACATCACACTCTTGTTCCAGGAATCCAATTTAAACACCGCAATTTCACTAAAGTATTCAATACGGTAGCCTAAAAACAGGCAAAACATGGTGTACAACGTATCAGTCAGTTTGACAAATCACAGCTCCGAAAAATCTTCAAAGCGCACCACATCAACCACTTTCGCAAACGTTTTCGACTACTTCTAAGATGGGTACAATGTTGTCAAACTGCATACTACGAGATTGACCTCTTTTCTGATTGGCTGCCAAGTTTCATTCATATCCATTCACGAGAAGCAGCGTGAGAGCGAGTTGAAGACAACAACTTTTGCGTTACTGCGTCCCACGAAACACCCCCGCTGCTGGGGCCAAAAGTCGGCAGAACAAAATGCGCTCGGTGGGCATTGCTAGAAAAATATCATGTGAGGGACTTCCCACTGCTTCACAACATCCTTTTACATGGTGGAATGAACATGGAAGAGTAGTGTGCTGATGACTCAAAAGAGAAGCGAAGAAGAGGCAAAAATATGCTTGTCATAATGGATTGTCATCATGTTATGAACGTGACAGAGTGTCATAATGGTTATGAACGAAACCTTATTCCATGTAATTTACAGTTGATTTGGGATGTATTTTTAATTTTAACCCAACTTGAGGATGTATTAGACCTTGCTTACATTCTGATATTTTGATTTTTATCATCATAAGTGTATGGGTATGTATTTTAATCAGTTTCTTTTGTAGTAATTGTTATGAACGAACTACATTTTGTACTCTGAGGGCTTTCCAGAGTTGATAAACATTGAAAACATGTACACAGATTCATATTATGAGGAAACTTTCATTTAATATAAAAATTTTAAGTAAATGACAGGTCAAAATATTCATTTTTAGGTAAAAACTGAAGTTTGTCATAATAGTTATGAACGAACCATTAAAGGTATTCTAAGGATTTTTCAGCGATTAAACTTTGAATTCTTCCAACATATAAAAATAACCTTATTTTGAGGAGAGTCTCATAAATTAAAACAATTTTATGTGAATGACAGAACAATAAGTTAATTTTTTGGGCCTAAAGTAAAATTTGTCATAATAGTTATGAACGAAACAGTGTGTCATAACGGTTATGAACGAAACCTTATTCCATATAATTTACAGTTGTTTTGGGATGTATTTTTAATTTTAACCCAACTAAAGGACAGAATAGACCTTGCATACATTCTGATATTTTGATTTTTATCATAAGAGTGTGGGTGTGGATTTTAATTAGTTTTATACTTTTGTAGCAATGGTTATGAACGAACTATTTATAGTCCATTTTATATATTTTGAGGACTTTTCAGTGTTAATAAACTTTAAAAAACATGTACAGAGATACATATTATGAGGAGACGTTTCATTTAATAAAAGTTTTAAAAAATGAATGACATATCAAAATGTATAAATTTTTAGGTCAAAATTGAAGTTTGTCATAATTGTTATGAACGAACCATTTTAAAGGTATTCTAAGGGTTTTTCGGGAAATAAACTTTGAATTCTCCCTACATAGAGGAATCTATCATATTTTAAATGAAAACCATTTTATGAGAAAGACAGAACAATATAAGTAAATTTTAGGGGCCAAAAGTAAAATTTGTCATAAAATAGTTATGAACGAAACAGTGTGTCATAATGGTTATGAACGAACTTTAAATTTATGCATAACATGCCCTATGACCAGTTGGCGTTTAAAAATAGCTGTTCAATGGTCTTTCATTTATGACTTGACTATAATTAGACCACAGTGTTATTTTACACAATTTTAGTCGATGAAACTTGACATAACTAATAGTATTTTGGTCACTTATTGTTCGTTCATAACTATTATGACACAAAAAAGTAATTTTATTTTTATCAAAAATTAATAAGGATTTTTATAAACTGTCAATTCTATGTATTTTTGGAAGTTATTTGCTATGTCTCAAAATATAACATCAGCCTAGCTGAAGAAAGGAACTTTGAGTATTCATAAATTTGTGTGATCATTGTTATGAACAAACTTTTTGCTATTTCCGTCATTCAAGTCAGAATTTCACCAAGACCATTGCATATACAGCTTTGGCAGTTACTGAGCCTGAAAGAGCAATCATTAGGCTATATAATATGGATGATTAAAGAATTATTACATAAAGTTGATTTTGGACCTCATTTGTCACACCCAGGTACCCCACCTTTTGGCAAATGCTCAATTGCTAAACTTTGCCCCCAGCAAGGTCAGCTTTACTTAGTCATTCTGGTCATACTAATGATGCAGGGAGAGCCAGTTTAGATAGAATAGATCTAGATCTAGTAACTGGATGGTAAAGCTCACATCTCGACTGTTATCATTATAATCGAAAAAAAGTTTGTAAATACTGAAAATATTTAGGAACAAGGGTTGGAAGTCGGAACGGATGTCATGCTGGACTTAGACCTGCATGTGAGCCTCAACCAGATTGTCTGAAAATTTTGCGCACCCCCCCCCCCCCAAAAAAAAAGCCTTTGTGGGTGTCATAAGGAAGGACATCCGAGTAACAAGCGACCACCCCAAAAAACACAATAAAGAAGAGACCTAACCCTAACCCTACCCCCAAAAAGAACCTGCAACGGTGCGGGCCTCATGTAAAAAGGCCAAAACAAGTCCTAAATGAAAAAAAAAATTAAATTAAAAAACCACACCCTAAAACAAACAATAAGCATATAAAATCTAGATCTAGATTTATATATGGCTTACATCTACATTGCTATAGGGTTTGATTGATACAATAACACAATGGAATTGGAATATGAATCCTCCATATAGATCTAGTAATCTAAATAAATCTAGATCTAGTAGAACAAGTGAATAGGAATAGGCCTTGAACTCGAAATCCGCATCCGATCCCGAACAGAGGTACTCAGCTGAGTCTAGATCTAGATCTAGAGATCTAAATAAAAATAAATAATTCACGCACCTGATGAATTGCTTATTTTTACGCTAAAATATTACAGCACAACCTATGATAGGGTTTGACACAATAGAATTGGAATATGAATCCTCCATTGAGGTCTATAATGATCTATATAAATCTAGATCTAGATCTAGATCTAGATTCTATTAGAACAAGAGAGTCGGACTTGATAAATGAATCAACACGATCTAAACAATTGAATTAGTCAACAAACGAAATTAAAAATGGCCGCTCGAGCACGAAACTGAAAGTAGATAATTTAGGTTGTCGTCCTTTTTCGTATTCGCATTTCTACTTAGGTTCCGACAATTATGTCGGAAACGCCGACGTCGGCAGTCGGCGGTGCGCGCGTCGGCGGTCGGCACGAAAACGAAAGCGCCGACGGGAGAAAAAGGGGTCGCTGGCAGTCGGCCAGGCCTCGCACTACGCACATTGACTGATACAGGCGGGCCTAGCGATAGCATCGGCCGGTTCGCGGGTCGGGTCGCGATTGTCGGCAAACATGCAGGTCTATGGACTCAATGAAATTCAGAGTCTGAATATAATTTTTCTCTATTCGGACTCGAGTCACTTCGAAAATTTAATCTAGATCTAGAGTAGCTGGCCCAAATCGTGACCACTTGTCGTATTTTGCTTCTCAGCGGTCTGTCCGCAAAATAGGTCAGGCAATCCATGTTCAGGGCCGCTTCAGTTCAGTGTGTCAACTTCCGGTTTATACAGTGATATCATCACTCATTCCAAAACGTCATTCACAGATTTCCCATTTTAACATTTTAATGTTCTGCCCTTGGCGCAATCACACACGGAATGGGGCGTGACCATGCACGCACAAACATTTTATAACAGGTGCAAAAAAGTTGTTAATAAAGGTTAGATATCTAGATCTAGAGTGGTGTAGCCCCTGCGCCTGCGCCTTCTCGGTGCGTGCACTTTTGTTTTCCTTTGTTTTTAGCCTCAAATTGCGTTTTTGCGTTTGATTGAATGCGTCAGTGTGTGCAGCAGCCATTTTTGTTTACTTCCATCACTCGTTTGCCGACAAGGGATCATCGAGAGTGTTTTTATCAGCTGTGGCAAGTTGACATTCAACGCTGACCTGTGAACTAGTTTTCATGACCTATTTGCCTCTGATTGGTTCAAATAGACTGTGCGCGCCCCCTAGCTTAAAAAATGTGCCTACTCCTTCCTTGAGTGTTTCACGTGACCTTTTATCGAGTTCTATGCCAAGTTGTATTGCGGGTTTCGGGATCGGGGGGGTGCACACGTTGTGAAGACTGAAAAAACTCGAGTTTTCTCTGCGCGTGCACAATGAAATATATAGTAGAATACTAAGAAAAAAAGTAGACTCAATTTTAGAGATTATTTGGTTGCAGTTTGAAGAATGTCATGGATGGTGGCATGTGGACTGTGTGAAAGATGGAAAGATCAGAGGAATGAGTGATGAAGAGTAGGAAAATGTGGATTTTAGTTGTGAAAAATTCTGTTTGATTTTTTTTCACTATGTATTTGAACTATTTATACCACCTAAATTAAATTAGTTTAGATTCTAATTAAAATTGCCTTACTTTGCTTCTAAAGTGACTTGTTATCTTCCTGCGTGGTCATTTAATGCAGTAATGTTATCAGATTCCTCTTCTTTTGGCTTTCAACGTGTATATATGGGTGCACGCAGTGAAGAATCCCATGCACGCACTGAGAAGAAATGCACGCTCAGTGAAGACAACACCCTAGGTTGGAAAAACTGTTCGGCACACAACGTTTAAGAAATCTGGCGACTATGAGCAAGACCATTTTATAGGTCAATAGTTTCTTGAATGGAATAGCTAAAAACGAAAGTACAAAGCCGGAAATGGCGGAAAATACATTCAACGATCGCGAAGTGCACGCGTACCGGCGACACCACTCTAGTTATAATCATTTCTTAGCAAATTATGATGAAAACAATTATCTTATTATTATAAACGGAGGATATAGAGACAGGTGGTCGCGGGTTGGGCCAGCTACACTAGATCTAGAATCTAGATCTAGATTTAGATTCTAGTAACCGAAGAAAACTTCTCGAAGAATGTTTCCGATTTCCTTTCACTTTGAACTCGACTGCTGCACTAGTCGACGACTGATGTTCTCGGAAAAGGATGGACTAAAAGTGGAACTAGATCTAGATAAGGGACGTAACTCTAAGAAAAACAGATTGCACGCAAGCCGCACAAAAAAAAGGAAAAATGGAGAACTGGTCGCGCTCAGGGCATGGTCACACCAACAAGGGCCGATGTCTCTAGATTTTAGTTGGGTGAAAAATATTAAATTATCGATTGAACACACCGTACTGCAGGCGGTGAAGACTACAAGTATAGATCTAGAATCTAGATCTAGAGTCTACAGACTGTGTATGCAAGGTCTGCTCTACTTTTATGGTCTGCTGTGTGAAAAAATTCATGAAGTCAATCATGGCAAAATGAAATGGGACACACCTCTTCAAGGAAACGTGTTACATCGTAGACTTTGTTGTGAATGACAAGGTACGTTGATTTGGCGTCGTTGTGAGCTTTCACTTCCGACAACCTAAACTCCTTTTTTTCTGCGGCCATGGTTGCTGAAATAGAATTTAGAGTCTGCTCGCCACAGTTTTCCGACCAAGTAGCTCCTCGCTCAGGTGACACACAGAGACCCAATAGGCGAATGCGGGCGAGTGCCGAGTGCTGACCTGATGGCTGTCTGCTACTGCTCCGTGCTTCCTCGTCTCCACAAGGCCTTATGGGTAATGTCACACGAACAGCTTTGACCTACATAGGCCTAGGCTAGGCCTTGGGCACACTGAAAAGGTTGTTATGTAAAGGAGTTCAGCTCATTATCGAGACATAGGGGAAAAAATAACAAAAGGGGAGGGGCATTCTTTGTAAACAAGAAAATGTGTAATCATTAGCCAAAGACATGTCATTTTGTTTCAGATTAAGTTAACTAGCTTATGCCATTATGGAATTTAAGAAAAATATTGATTAACATTAATAAATCCTCCAATAATGCAAGAAACTCTATCTTACTTACAGAGGCCTTTTTATTTTACTCTCTGTCCATTTATTTTTATATAATTTTGTTTCAACATTTAATAAGTTAGAAAGGCGTATGCAATTTACCAAACAGCATTATAATAATATTGAAGTTGAGGCGAAACAAAATCATTCAGTTTTGAAAGGAGTCTCAGCAGATCAAAAAAAGGACGGAACCATAGCCATTTTATTTTTCCTTGCCAATTTGTACTATTAGCCAGATCGGTGCTGTTACAAAACTTAATCGAAAGAAAAAAAGAAATGTGACGGTTTTCTTAAATGATATACTACGACATTGTGATTTTAATCTTCACTTGAAAAAAAGCTTGTAGACAGAAGCAGATACAAAGTTTCAAAGTTTAAAGCAAACATACACCCTTTGAAAGCAGAGAAAAGTGGCCGTCAATGTGTGGATACCACAGAATTCTGTGGTAGCTAGCTAGGCGTACCTGACAAACTCTCCACTCATCCTCTATCCTTTCACTTTAGCAAAACAAGGATATAGGCCTATCTACTCGAGGATCAGCACTCCTTTACCTTCACTGATCTAGAATCTACTTGACCAAGTCATTTTATCTGGTCCGTCATACAGACTCGTTTTTAACTCTAAGAACTGACGCACTTGTTTTGAATGGACTGTAACTGTAACGTAAGTTTTTTTCGTTTTCGTTATTTTTTCATATCTTCAACAAGTAAGTTAGTGATAAAGTAAGTTCATGTTGTCTTACTCTTAATTAGGCTGTTATGTCTCTAATTATGATAATGAATGTAAGTTAGTGGAAGTGGAAGCCGAACTTGTCAGACGGGATCGCAGCAAGGCAGAAAGGGGGCCAGGAGAAGAATTCCGCCTGGGATATGTTTTGTCTTTGAAAGTGGATATTCTCACCCGCCGGAAGTTCTCGCAAGATCAACTCCTCCCCTCTTCTCTCTCTGTCTCTTTCTGAATACTGTCTATCGGTGTGGACGATCAAATTGACCAAAACAAAGTTAAAAAATGATGTTAAAACACAAAAGTAAATTAATTTGGTTGTCTACAAAGATGCTACGGCTATTTAACTTTTCGAATCGAGCCGAACTACGCGGGTCGCCATTTTGTTTTGCCCGGAAATTCTCGCGCTACTCCTCTCTCTCTTTCTCTCTCTCTCTCTCCACTGCCCACAGACAGACAAAATTGTACGCTTTTAGTAGGCTACAGTTGTAATGGAACGTTTGTTCACGGCACAGAATTCTACAATTTTTCTGTTATCACAGTGTAGAATTCTGTGGTTTAGGGTGAACGCAAAATTTGGTGAACGCGCACCGGGTGAGAATAGCCACAAGACTCGCCTGCACTATTCTCACTCCGGGTGAGAATAGAGGTGGCCTTTGTCTTTGACAGGGGAATTGAGAAGGAAAGGAGGGCTCTTGAGAGCGAGCCCCGTGCTACGTATGGAATTAAGGGTTGCCAGTCTGGTCGGCAAGAGTAGTGGTGAAAATTCGAAAACTTCACTCCTCCCAAGCCTAGGTCCAAGTCAGCCAAGTTGATCGTAGCCTCTCTGAATATGATAATATAGGAAGTGGCTATCCTCACCGGGGGTGAGAATAAAAATACGATCGACCTCTCACCCCGGGTGAGACTTGCTAGGTTGGCTAATCTCACCCGGTGTGAAACAAGACCTATTTTTCCTAATTTCGGAATACTGTCTATCGGTGTAGATGATCAAATTGACAAAAGCAAAGAAAAAAATGAAGTTATAGCACAAAAGTAAGCTAATAAATCTGGTCGTCTTCTAAGATCATGCCATGGCTATTTCACTTTTCAAATCGAGCCGAACTACAGGGGTTGCCATTTTGTTTTGCCAGGAAGTTCTCGCAAGATCTACTCCTTAACTCTTTCTTTCGGTCTCTTTCTGAATACTGTCTATTGGTCTGGATGATCAAATTGACCAAAACAAAGTTAAAAAATGATGTTAAAACACAAAAGTAAATTAATTTGGTCGTCTACAAAGATGCTACGGCTATTTAACTTTTCGAATCGAGCCGAACTATGTTACTATGCAGGTCGCCATTTTGTTTTGCCCGGAAGTTCTCGCGCTACTCCTCTTTCTTTCTTTCTCCCTCTCTCTCTCTCTCTCTCTCTCTCTCTCTCTCTCTCTCTCTCTCTCTCCCTCTCCCTCTCCCTCTCCCTCTCCCTCTCTCTCTCTCTCTCTCTCTCTCTCTCTCTCCACTGCCAACAGACAAAATTGCAATGCTTTAAGTAGGTACCAGAAACTAAATTTTCGAAGTAGCTGTATGCCAAATTTATCTGTTCCATTTGAAAGGCATATATATCCACTGAGCATTTTGGTAGCATTCTTTAACCTCTCAGTCAATTTTTAAGAAAATGATAGTTGTTTAAAATTTGATCAAATTTGTTTAATAAAAGTCAGTCACTGGCTGCAATCCCATGTTTGACAGACAATAAAAGAGTACCAAGTGCACTAAACATCTCCACATTAACAGAGTACAATCACTTTAACAAATATATGGAGCCTAATTTTTTTCAAGACTGTGAGATCATTACAAATTTGTATTTTATTACTTCAAACACGATGATCTGTCGTTATTTCGACAAAAACACCGACCGTTGACCCGGCCGGCGCCGCACCGGCCCCCGCGGCGAGCGAGTCGTCTTATACTGTAGTGTACCCCGCGTGCGGGGTCACACATGCTTTCTGAGTCTCGCGGAAGGATTGATGTAAAATAATATACTGTAGTGTACCCCGCGTGCGGGGTCACATGCTTTCTGAGTTTCGCGGAAGAATTGATGTAAAATAATTCCAAGCTGATTACTTTATTCTAATAGGAAATAAACTGATCTTTTTATTCAACCTTTTTTAAGCCGGTATTTTACATATTTTGGGTAAAAAGTGATCTTTAAACATTTTGACAGCATTTTTAAAAGCTTTCTGTTTAAACGACAGAGGCCAAATATATACCACGAGAAAGCCTGTTTAAAGCGCTACAGTTCTCAACCAATGAAAAGACAGTA
This sequence comes from Aplysia californica, assembly GCF_000002075.1. NCBI lineage: Eukaryota > Metazoa > Mollusca > Gastropoda > Aplysiida > Aplysiidae > Aplysia > Aplysia californica. The sequence goes on along the minus strand of NW_004797487.1, from coordinate 553,118 downwards.
TTTAATCATCGCTCATTCCGCAAAGCATTTGAATGCACGCGTGTCAATTTTTGAACAGGCCGACCACGCATTCCGACTGCGAGGGGCTTCGCTTGCGTTGGCGATTCTCCAGCTCCTAATAATCGGACATATATAAACAACTTACACCATTGTAACAAGGAAAAGCTGAACTTTTACAAGGTGTACGGCATTTGGTGTTTTATAACGAAAGAGCAAAGAAACAGCTATCGGAATTACCCCGATTTCACCGATACCACGCGGTTGGAAGGCCGCGACTGCCCGCGAGGCCGTGTTTACGCTACCTACTTTTAGGCTAACAGTAGAAACAGAAGAGCGCTGGAACGTTTGTTCACGGCAGAGAATTCTACAATTCTGTTATCAGTGTAGAATTCTGTTGTTCAGGGTGAACGCTACACTGGTTGGCCTAGGCTATAACGGTGAACGCACACCGGGTGAGAATAGCCAAAAGGCTCGCCAGCACTATTCTCACCCGGGGTGAGAATAGAGGTGGCCATGATAATAATGGCATGCATGCCTGTCACCGTCACTGTCACCAAAAGACTACTACTATAAGTCTTACATCCAGTGTCCAGTGCCACAACTTTTTCCGCCTTGTAGGACCACTGTTTGACCAATTGAAAATAGCAACATTTGAATACTGTCTCCTTACTTCCTTCCTTAGCCCCACTCATCGATGTATAAATATTTGTAAACACCTACAATCTACCAGTGCGACCCCTCCCCTCATGTAAATAATGTAACAACGATAAGAGGACCTTTTTTGTCAGCGGGCTGTATGATCAGGATGGCCAGCCTTGTGGCCAAATTGATTTCACACCTATGGTTACTTAGAAAAGTTTGTTGGAGTAAAATTTTACTTTCCCTATTACACTTGCACACAGATCATTGCTTTGCAGATGAGTTAGAATATAAGTTATTCTCTTATAAGTGTTCCTGACATTTTTTGAAGCAATAGTTCTTGATATTCTAAATAATACATTGTTTTTAAAGGAGTAAATGAAGAGAAAATTATGTGAATAAAGAATTGTCTTTTTAATCCACAGTTCTTGTTATTCCAGTTGTCATTAAAAAAAGGATCCCACAGCACTATTATTACTGTACTGCAGGCAGTGAGAGTTAGTTTCATATTTAATTATTTAGAATTTACTTTTGTTCACTGTTCTCAGGAAGCATGACACTGAGAGAGGACACTGCTGGCAGTTACCACTTCTAGTCATGAACGCCTGGTCGTGGGACAGTCAACCGAAACTTCAACCAGTAGCAGAAGTTCGGCGGAGTCACTTTCTGAACAGCATGGACTCTGCCAGCACCAGGAAGCCCGACACCGGCCCGTGTCTGTCGTCAGGTCACAGACGCTGCTCTGATGGCAGCTGCATCGCTCGTGTTGACCTCTGTCGTAAGTGTTTGGTCATGTGTAGCTCTCAGGGGAAAATATATATACAGCTTCCATTTAACTAACACCTGACCAAATTCTTTGTAATTTGAATTGCTGACTTTTGCATGAGAAAATAACTAAGACTAGTGGTACTTACTCAGATTAGAGTTTAAAGAGTTGATGGTTATGATTTTTATGCTTCCCGTTGACAAGATATGGGCCATATTAAAAAAAGTCTTATATGAAACATCCTCAATTTGTAATTGTTGATCAGTTGTGAATCTGACCATATATAAAATATGTGTATGTGTATGTGTGAAAAGTCACTCTTTATGATGTTTAAATGTTTTAAAATATTATTGTGTGTATGATATGTCTCCCAGCTGAGGACAAAGTTGTGAACCAGAACACAATTCTGATCATGGTGGTGGTGGGTATGGCAGTGGTTGTGTTCCTCCTGCTTCTCTACTGCTTTCAACAACGGGCCCAAAGATTCCGACAACAGCAAGGTAAAATGACAATATGTGTTCATCTCTCAGGGGGGAATTTGTCTTGGTCATGTACAATAGCAATGGTATTTCAAAGATCGGGTGTTACTCAAGCATACACACAGCAAGAAAGGACATATAATATAAATGCTTGTATGTGTTACATGCTGAAATACCTCTCCATGAACACTCTCTCTGTTTGTCTGTCTGTCTTATTTTTTTTTGTGTGTGTTTTCCGGCGCTCACAACTGCATACGGTCATATGAGCACGCAGTACACATTTAATATTTTCAGTTGGTAGGTCCTGAAATTTTGAATTTTGCCCTGGTGGCTGCCGCAGCCTACTCTTATCGATTTTAGACCACCAGGGGGTCTTTAACGTGCGCAACTTGCACACAGGCCCTCCGAGATTTTTCGCCCTTGTCCGAGAAGGCTAGGTGTAGATCTTTCCTACCAGAAGATCGGGGGTGTGGCTGGAAGACAGCAGTAAGAAGGAGCCAAGGAGTAGCAGTAGAAAGGCTGCAGAAAGAGTCAGGAGCCCAGGGGAGGGGGCGAAGGAGCTGAAGGGATGAGGGCAGAAAGAAGAGACGAAAGCAGACAACAGAACATTCCTAGAGAGCAGAAAAGGAGGTGAAAGGAGGAAATTTTAGAACCCGGCACCTTTAAATGAGAGGCCAACACCATAACCTCTAGGCCACGAGAGCCCCCTGTCTGTCTGTCTGTCTGTCTGTATGTATGTCTGTCTGTCTGTCTGTCTGTCTCTCTCTCTCTCTCTCTCTCTCTCTCTCTCTCTCTCTCTCTCTCTCTCTTTCTCTCTCTCTCTCTCTCTCTGTGTTCAATAACCTCATTTCAATTGTTTTTTCAGTTATAAGTAACATACAAACCTGCTCTAATGGACATCTGTCTGAGACCACAAGATAATAACCTGTTACATGTGACCACTTCACACCTCCATTTTGCTTGTTTTTTTGTGGGATTTTTTTTTGGGGGGGGGGGGGGGGGTTGTTGGTCTTTAAAAAAAAATACTGTAATGATGTTAACCTGTTTAAGACAACTCTTTTCGCCTCAACAATTGAACACTATTGAATATGTTGTTATCTCAGTATTGTATGGGCTATGAATTTATTTTCTTTTTTCCCTTTTTTCCTACTAGCACAGTTGGCAGGAAGTCGAAGTGTTACCATAGAGTGAACAATTTGTAGTTTGAGTTTTGTATGTTGCTGATGAACCAGAACTTTGGTGCAAAATTATTGGTGGGTTCATCTCAAGTATTATTTGTACTTCTGAATTTGGAGACTTTGACTTCTTAAAACACTGAAGGAATTACTGTGTATACTCTTTTTGTGTTTTAATTCATGATTTTTAACTCACTTCAGACGGGTCACACAACAGTTGCGTGACCCCCGCCGCGACGGGTCTCACAAGCCCTGCGTGACCAACTTTGGAATTTTTTTTTCGCTCTACAAATCACGCACGGATCGCGAGACCCGCCTCGTACCCTTGTTTGGCCAAGCCTGAGCTACTTAGACTTCGTTTCGTATCTCTGGGGCCGGTAGTTTTTAAGTTATTGAAGGTGAAGGATAGTGACCCCAACTGGGGTTGAACAGACCGGAACTCGCGCTTTGTTTTTTTCTATACAGCTGATAGTAATCCGACAGTCGCGTCGTAGTAACAGTCGAAGAAGTCGCATGAACAAGAATCCCATAATTTCGCCGTTTTCTATACTTCTGTGCGTTTTACTAGTTCTAGTGTCTCAGAATATGATGTGTCTAATAGTTAGGATCCTGGATATGTACCCGAACACGGCCCGAGTCGTAGTTCTAGGGCTAGATCTAGCACTAGTACCGGTGTTGTTTTTCGCGCAACGAAATCACAACGTCGTGCCGTACATCTGTCTCATGTAATTCAGTGTATGGGTCTGAATCAATGCACAGACCAGCTCTAATATTTTCACCAAACACTCGCACATGTATACAAATCAAACCAGAACACTTTGAACTTTTATTTTTGTTGTTGCAGTGAATTTCATTCTACTTGTCACGTCTTTGGAAATTTTTCGGAAAATCAAATTCATGCCAATTTTTAAAAAATCATACAAATTAAAGTATTAGACTTAGACAACTTTAATTTTTTGTATTAGATTAAGCTTGAATGTTACTTTACTGTGTCAAAAAATGATTACAATAGGGTAATTCTGAGAGTTGTGGTGATTTTTTGAAATACCCCCAAAAACGCCAGTCTTCAACGCTTGTGACTGGTGAAAGGGCCCAGTCGCAAGTGAGTTAACTACGACGCGACTGTCGGATTACTATGAGCTGTATAGAAAAAAACAAAGCGCGAGTTCCGGTCTGTTCAACCCCAGTTGGAGTCACTGTCCTTCACCTTCAATAACTTAAAAACTACCGGCCCCAGAGATACGAAACGAAGTCTAAGTAGCTCAGGCTTGGCCAAACAAGGGTACGAGGCGGGTCTCGCGATCCGTGCGTGATTTGTAGAGCGAAAAAAAAATTCCAAAGTTGGTCACGCAGGGCTTGTGAGACCCGTCGCGAGCGTCGCGGCGGGGGTCACGCAACTGTTGTGTGACCCGTCTGAAGTGAGTTAAAGTAATTGGTGAATTGAAGTTTTTCACTCAAATGCATACATAACACTCAGGATGGCTCAAATCTTTCTCACCGTGCTCAAAATTTTTTGTGCTGAAAGTAACTCAAACCCATTCTTATGAAAGTGTTGCTTTTTTTTTCTTCCTTGAGCAGACCAGAGCAGGTCCGAGGTTGGCCATGAAGATGGGGACAATGCGTCCTTGAACATGCCCCCCCCAACGTATGACGAAGTAATCAACACCAACCTGTACCCCCCAACACCTGTGCTACAACGCAATGTGAGCATATTCTTGGACCGAAATTGTTTTTCAGTTTGTAATAAGAATTTTCCATCCTCAGTGTAACAGGAGTTTTTCCACCCCCTTCGACGCAATTTTGATTATTTAGGAGGCGGGTTTCCTACCCTGCTTGCCATGGCCTACCCAGGCTGAGAGAGATACATAATTCCAGCAAAGAGACCGAGGTACTCTATAAATATTTCTCTCCGTTCAGGATTGAACTTGGGTTTCCTGCATGCGACAGTGAAACGCCTAACTGCTGCAGCACAGAAGCCCTTTCTCTGTACTCAGTGACAAAGAATTTCTCATACATGCTCACCGTTCTAAGTATAGGTTATTTTGTTCCAGAATCTCTGATGCCATTGACTTGACAAGGGGAATTTTTAATGGTTGCATGCCGATTAAGTTCACAGTCAATGGCATCCCAACAATTTTTGTCTTTTATATCAATTTAAGAATACATTTCTGTGTGTTCACTGAAAACCGTTGATTAGAGGCACAAAAAATGTAAATTTTCAGTTTCCAAGGAAAGACTCTGAAGCCATGGAAGTCACCAAACTTAAAACGCCGTTTTCTATATAACTTTACCTATAACACCAGGCGATATCACCTTCTTTCATTGCAAATATTATTTCAACTTCCATACAAGATAATGGGTACTTTTTTCACGAAAAGCACAGCAAATGAACAGGCTTTAAGAAGATACCCACAACTCCATTTGGCTTAAAAGTTGACAAGCGCCTGATTCCCCCACGTCATGACACATTTAACACTTTGCAGTCACTTGGCGCAATAATTCGACAGTGAAAATTTAAAATTATTCGTTCTGGTTACCTGGCACAGTTCTGCACCATGCTTGAGAAGTCTGTTGCAGTCACTCTCCTGGCTGGGTTACCAGATGAGGTATTTTGTATTGCTGACTGTGTGACTGCAAAGTGTTCATACATTTTTTGTGGAAATCTGTTTTCATGTTGGAAATTATGTTTTCTGTTTTCTAGTATTGCTCCTCATGGGCTTAACAAAGCTGAAGAAAAGTTATGAACTTCCAAAACCAGATGTGTGAATAGTAGTGAGAACGAAGCTGATAGGTCAATTGTACTTGTGTCAGTTACCATAGCAAACTATTGAGCATGAGTTTGTGGAATGCAGAAAAGTGTTTCCTTGGCCAGTGCCCACCATCTTGACTCTCCATGTGGGCAGAGTCTGTTTTTATTTTTATTTTGGAAAGTTGGCAGCTCGGCATTTTATTATCAGAATTGTCTTTCTTTTTCTCTTTATCTGTGCTTGGGGTTTCCCCACAATGTAGGAGTCCTGTTTTGACAGGGAACCTGAGAGTGACATACATGTCACTATATTGGTCAGTAAATCAATACAAATGAACTTGTTTTGATAATTCATCTAATGAAAGCACCTTCAGAAGGAGAGAACTGTTTTTAACAATTGCCAAAAATATAAGTAATAACAACGTTGTGTAACTGAATTTGCTTGAGAAGCCGACCGTGGATCAGTGGCGCAGCGGTTCTGACCAAAGCCACTGGCAGCGGTTTGCCTAAGATAAGGAATTGACTCTTTATCTCCGAGGGACGTAAACACTTTGCGCCAGGGCCCTCTTTTGGTACAAAATCTAAAATTGACATACACATCACTAATTAATTGGTAATTAACTCGAAAACAAGTGAACCTTTTCCGGTAGTTCTTCATCTAATGAATGAAATTCTAGTAAAATAGACCTGTTTTTGGCTATCATCGGAAAGAAATTTGACTTTGAAGAAATGTGCCCCGAGTCGCTGCCACAGTTCACTGGCGCAGCGGTTCCGGCTGCGAGTCACTGGTAGTTGCTTGCCGGAGTCTATAAAGAGTTAAGAAAATAAATTGTTGTTCCAAGAAACCATTATGTTGAGGTTACCGTGAAAGTGTTAACATTGTTTTTTCAGATCCGAATACCCTCATCAGAGGAGCCAATCACCCCTCCCCCGAATTATGACACCGCCCTGACCATCCTGGCCAACAGCCTCGACTCAGTCGTTCCATCAAAGTCGGAACCTAAGAGCCCCGTGGTGAGGCGTTCTGTGTCCACAGATTTCAGTCTGAATGGAGGCGCTCGTTCTTCCCGCTCGTCTGAGTCGGATTATCGCCGTTTTTTCTCCAGTCAGGATCCAAGATAGTAGCGGGAGCACAAGTTTTTCACAGCATGTAGGGAGGTGTGGGGCTGGACTAGTGAGGTTGTTCGTCCTGAAGAAATACAGTGATATTTAAGGTATTTCACACACAGTACATTTCACTTTCAAGGAAAGATGTACAACTTTCGTAGACTTGGCGTTTTGAGGAATAAGTTCAGTCTATGTGAGAATTTATGGCATTTTGAGCTGCACAAAGATGGAACATTTAGAAACGGCTGTTTTCCTTTACAACAGTTTATTGCTTTATATAAATTTAGTATTTTGAGGAATTGAGTTATTTGCTTTTGAAAGATTTTATTTTTGATAATTAATTTTTTTGCATAACGAAGATGGTATTTTGAAAAATGGGCCTGTTTCTCTGAGAAGAAATATTCTCATACAGAGGAGCGAGTTAGTTCTTGTACTTAAATGACATTTTTGTACATGAACCTAACAGTACTTGATGGTGCATACAAGTGGTTAGGCACTTCACCATCTCACATAGAAGACCCAAGTTCAGTTTGTGTGTCAGGGGGATTTTTGTCGAGAGTCTTGGTCTTTCTCCTGGGATGTTGTATCCCCCTTCAGCCCGGGTTGGTCTTGGCAGACAGGATCAAAGCCCACTTCTTTAATTATGTGCCACGACGCAGTGGAATCAGGCGCTCATCAATGTTTGAGCATATGGAATTAACGGTATCATTTTAATGGTTGTTTTTTTGCCTTGCTTTTGATGAAAAAAAATGTCCATTCATCTTGAGCAGAAGTCGAGATATTTGCTATTGAAGGAGGTGGGTCGCCTGGTTTCAGTTTCATAAAATCCATACTTTAAAGTGTCTTTGAATGGACATACAAGGTGTTGAGCCAATAACAAAAATTCGGAAAAAAATTTCCTGTCTGGCTGAAAAATGCTGATTTCTCGGATTTCATTATTTTGACGAGCGCCTGATTTCACCACGATGCCTCACAAATGATTCTAAATGTGTCGATAGCTTTGTAAAAAAAGCCTCAGAATCTTTTAAAAAAAATTTCCTTTGCTGAGATGGGAAGCCGCATCCTCTGGCAAGGGTCGAGTTTTGACAAGTTTCTTTGTGGAATGAGATTTTGACAGTGGTTTCCTCTACCAATCTGTAAGTTAAATATTACCCTACTCTGAGCTTTTATATCCAGAAGCAAAAATAGTTGCTTTGTTTTTGCTGCTAAATTTCTTTTCTTTTGTATTCTTTTTTGTTTGTTTTTGTTGTTCCTTTGATAGCTTGTATGGTTCGATTGTGGCTGCTGTACAAATAGCAATGCGTGAGATGTTTTGAATAAATCATTTTTTTATTACAGATGTGAAGATTATAATGAAAAGAAAGGAACAACAGAACGCTAGGACTAATTTTGTGTTTTTCTTCCAGACTTGCATTTTCTTTTCCCTAGTGTCTTTGTGTTGTGCACACACTTTTCTCATAAAGGGAAATTAAGGCCTAAATTCCAAATGTGAATTATGTAGTTTTCTTTATAGGCTCATATGAAATTAATAATACAACATAATGGATGCTTTATACTTAATGATGCAGAATTGTTTCATGAATTCTTGAATTGTTACCTGAAACTGTTGGATTCAATCTTTTAAATTTAAACCCACTGGCCCCCCTCCCCCAACACCCGTGTACCATCCAGCTTTCCATATTCTAACAGTAACAGTGAACTACTGGCCAGTCTGTTTTTGTAGCAGAATCATAAATATCATATATATGGGCCGAGGAATTTACGAGGTCGGCTTATTGCTGTCTCCACATGTTGCAAGTGTTTCCTTGTCGCCTGTATCGGGTATCGTTCGAATAGTTTTGGAGGCTGCCATTTAAACAAAATCTGTGTACTGTTGTGATCAGAGACCTGACATTATAGTCATCCGGTGAAGCAACAGATAAATATTGGCAACGATAACCCTTTTGCTACATTTTGTAGCTGTAACTGTTTTGAGATCATAACTTACTGTTCTTGTTATATATCCAGTTCACAACTTCTGTTATTACCCTGGTTGTCATTTTATTATAAACTACTAGGCATACAATGGAGAAACTACTAAACCTTTTTTACCACCTATTTGGTCAGTCTGACTTTGTGAAACATGTTCTTGAAATATTCGTAGACAGTGCTGAGGAAAACTTTCATACTCATATCCCCCCCCCCCCCCAAATAGTTCCCCAACATTAAAGAGACCACATTTATTATTTCATGTTACCTTGTGCTGAGCAGCATTCCTGTCTTGGTCTTCTTAGACAAGGTACTTACAGAAATATAGATATATATTTTTTATAGGTATTTTGAAGATATGTATAGCCTATATATATATACTGAGGTGCAAAAGAAACGCGAATTTTTATTACAACATAATGATTGACAAAATACAACACATAGGTTTCAAGTTATTTGTTGTGTTTATTAGCTGAAACTTTGCACACTTCTTGAGTGACATAGCTGACATGAACTAAGGGTCCAGCACATTCATCTGAGCTCTCGTTGACCTTGACCTTGGTGAGCAAACTTAGTAACGCGTATGGCCTCCACGTGCAGCAATTATAGCGAGGCATCTTCTGTTCATAGAGTTAATCAAATGGTTGATCTGGCCATTTTGGATGCCACCGAAGATCTGGATGATGGCTGCAGTCAACTGGACTGCTGTACGAGGCCGTGGCTGCGTCTGGTTAAGCTGCCTTTAGATCATGTTCAACAAATGTTCAATAGGGTTCAAGTCAGGTGAGCGAGGTGGGTATGCCAATAAACTGACATTGTTGTGCGCCAAGAAGTTCTGGGTAGCACGTGCGGTATGTGGTCGTGCGTTGTCTTGTTGATATAGACAGTTAGGATGGCTCTGTAGAAAGGGCACCACATGAGGTGCCAAGACTTGTGCAATGTAGCGCTGAGCCGTGACGCCGTCTCCACGTCCTGGACCAATGTTCTGGAAGATGACAGGTCCCACTCTATGATTCAACGCCATGGTTCCCCATATCATCACACTTTCGCCTCCCCAGAAGTCACCCTCCAGAATGGTGTTGTCATAGCGAGTCGTGTCTCTACGCCACACACGGACACGGCCATTCACTGGATCGACGCAGAACCTGCTTTCATCACTGAAGAGGACTCTCCTCCACTGTGCGTTCTGCCAGTTGACATGTAGGGCCTACCTGTGCCCACTGTATCCGTTGCTGTAGATGCCTTGGTGTTAGGACAGCTCCCTGGTAAGGACGCCTGCAGTGAAGACCAGCAGTCACTAACCTCCGTGGCACAGTCCAGCAGGTAAGTTGGCTTCCAGTCGTTCCCATGATTGTTCTGGCAGTCTCTGCACCCGGCAGAAACGGATCGCGGCGGTGCCGACGAATGATGACACAATAAGGGCCGAAGTTGTCCCCCTTGGTCTTCCACTTCTTGGTCGATCTGCTGTGGTCGCTGTCGCTTGTAATCGGGTCCGAAGGTGATAAATGGTGCTTGGGTGGACACCAAAAACCTGGGACACCTGTTCCACCGGCCGCCAGTCGCCCGACAGCTCTTTCTCTGTTTCCCCTTGATAACCTTGGCATGTCTGTAGCTCGTCTGTTTCGATATGAATGCAACATTTTGAGGCGCGGATTTTATAGGCATACGCCCAGGACTGAGTGAGCATAAACTCACCACTGACAACAAGTTGCAAATGTGTCCCAGTGGTGAGTGATGACTCGTGAGTTGTGTATTGCTTACGCAGCCAATGACATCTTTGCGATGCTCAAAAATGCCCAATCAATACGCTCGAGGCAAGTGTTGAGTGATATGAGTTCACATCACACAACTATGTACTCAGCATTGGGCGATTACAACAACATAAAAAATTCGCTTTTTTTTTGCATCTCACAATATATAAATTATGGGCCCACAGCATTAAGTTTCCGAAGGTGTTCTGCTGTTTTTGCTCTTTTGTAGGGCCACAACCTTATTCATTGATTACATGTTGCACTGTTTTCACATTTTCTGTAGTGGTTAGCTTTTAGTAGTACTATGATTTTGTAGATTTGGGACACAAGGCACAGTATATTGTATTATTATACAGGGCTGTTTTTCAATGGATGCTTCAGACCTGCCAGGTGCTCCAATAAAATTGGAGACCTCCAAATATTTTTTGTCTGTTTAAAGAACCCTGATGGGATTCGCATAAAATTCGGTTTTTTCCTTGAATTCTGTTTTCGTTGGCCGTACGCAACTTATAGTAAATGATGGGAAAATACCCAGGTTTATTTGCAATATATGTGCGACTTATCGTAAATAACATGAAAGTAAAACATTTATATTGTAAATTTTATTTGTGATACACACGTTTATTTCGCAAGTTTGGTTTGTAATGTAATCTATTTGTATTCTGGAGGCTCCTGTTTTTTGGTGATGGAGTGGTTGGCAGGTCTAGTACTTTCTAGTTTTTGTGATATATAATACATCATGTAATATGTGTATTTGGTTATGTATTGCCCTGCTCAGGGTATTGTGATTATTCCAGTATTGTGAACATTCTGTAGAGGTGCCAAACAACAAACAAGGAACAGTGTGCGAAAGGAACAAGTTCCAATGTGAGAAGATGGTCCAAATCTTAAAATATGTGAGGCCTGCATAAAAACTTAGTTACTTCTCAAATTTAAGCTCTTTGGACAAAGATACGTCAAATTTATAGGTGAGTTTGTACAATTTATCAATATGAAATGATGAAAGACATGTGAAACTTGAAGAAAATTGCATCAGTTGAAAAATCTACAAATTTGACCCCAGTGTTGATTTACAGCTGATATATTTCCTTCAGCGGACTGCAAGAAGTAACTCCTTATGTCAGCACGCCTCACATATATGCGAGACATCATGGTGAATCAGGCGCTTGTCAAAATAATTAAATCGAATATATCGAGATTTTTAATCAAATTTTTTTTTTTTTGACTCAACACCTGTTTTGCCCATTTAAAAACAGATTTCTATGTGGATTCGACTCAAAGCTATTAATTAAAGGCACTCAAAATGTAAATTTTCCGTTTCCAAGGACTCTCAAGCTCTCAAGCTGTGTAAGTCACCGAACTTTGGCGACCATTTTCTTGCTAATTTTACTTTTGAAACCAGGCTACCCCCACCTCCTTTAATCGCAAATATCTCGACTTCTGTTCATGACAGACTGGTATTTTCTTCATCGAAAAATAGACAAATGAACACACCTTCTGATGATACCAATGACTTCACATGACTAAAAGTGACAAGCGCCTGATTCTACCGTGTCGTGACCCATAGTGAAATCAACGATTGTAGCAGGGGGCCTGTGGTGTCTTGCACATAACTTGTTTGGTTCTCAGAGTAGTTTTGTAAGGTGTTCTGACAAAATGAGTTATTTCCCCAAATTTTAGCCCTATATATGGAAATAGATGACATGTGTCAAATTTATAGATGGAGTTTGCACAATTTGTAAATATGAAATATATGTAATAAAAGATAAGTCTTGAAGAAAATGTCATGAACTGACAATCAACATATTTGAACCCAGTGTCGATTTTTGGCTGAAATCTCCTTTTGTGGATTGCGAGAAGTAACTCATTTTGTCAGCACCCCATACATTGTTAATTGCTACTGTTTCTTGCATATTTGTAAAAACCCTTTGAAAATGGGTCATTTTTACTTTTACCAAATCGGCATTTGCAGATCAGGGCTTCTTTTTGAGCTTTGTGTAATAATAGTAATAGTCCCATTTCATTTGTGTAATGGAGCAAATTGCATAATCCCACTGCACACAAGCTTTGGTTTTCTATGTAAATTTGTTCTTCGTTATTTTGCCTCAATTTACTGTAGTTATTTTTATTTTGAGTGTGTGTGTGTGTGTGTGTGAGCAGACTTTATCATTAATGTTTCAGTTGTATGGAAAGTTGATCTGTTTGATTTTTTCATTATTTTGCCATCAGTATTGTACATTTTCAAACGAGCAACCCAATTTACGACTAGAGAGATTTTTGTGATTTTGTTTATATTTATTTTTTATTATGAGATGCCGTGTGGGAGAGTGTTTCCTCGATCGGCACGCTCTTAACTTTTCACAACTGTTGATTCCACTCTGGTGCTTCTGAACTGTATCGGCTGTTTTCAGTAAGGGTTATAAAGTTATATCATTTGAGGGTCTACAGAAGGGCGTTTAAAAAAAGTAAAAATGTAACTATTTCACCAATGTTATTCTTTTCTGAAATCTGTACTTTTCTTTCAATGTTTCCTCAAGTAAATGAGTGCTTTAATGATTTTGTATGAACAGTATGTGTCTCTGTGAGTGAGTGGTGTTCCCATCACTGGTGAAGTGTGTGTGTGTGTGTGTGAAGAGGCCAGGAGCACCAATCAAACAGACCTACCACTATAACTATTGCTACTTAAATTATGAACCTATACCAACCAAGACCTAATTTTTTACATATTATACTCAAGTGCTTAAAGATCATTGCTCAACTGATGACCTCAATTATATATATATTATAAAAGTGGATAATTTTGTGTTCCTGTACCTATTGTTTAGATTCCCACAAGGATTTTATACCAGAGGAAGAAATTTGTAAGTAAGAAGAGGGTTTGTGAAGATAGGAGATTGTGAAAATTGTAACATTGTGATGTCTTAAATCTATACAGTGCAACCTCTCTATAACGACCTTCAATATAACGAATTCCTCTGTTGCGACATGGTGCCCAGGTCCCGATTTTTTACCTTATATATCATTAGTAATTTTTTGTTGCCTCTTTATAACGGCATTTTTTTCTGGTCCAGACCATGTCGTTATAAAGAGGCTGCACTGTATAGACCTATAGGAGCTAAACTCAGTCTGTATTCACATTCCAGCTAGCTTGGCTTGTTTTGCAGCTAGCCATGAATTAAAACAGAACTTATTGGAATTTTTAATTGCGGATGGCTTTTCTTTTTGTGCACAGAAAGTGTAGTTTGACTACCCAAATAGTGTACAGCATTGAAGACTTTGAATAAATCTGAGACTTTTCCCCCCTTAACTTTTCCCTTTAGAAAACAGATCAATATGTGGCATCTTCAGCTTTTACTTTTTTAGACCTACTCAAGTTGGCAGTAACTAGTGCCTCTGTATTATAACTGTATGGCTTTTTCACTTTTGTTTTTGTGATGGTCAGAAAGGCTCATCGCTGGTTGGGGGAGGGGGGTTGTAAAGTGTTTTGTGCCTCTTGCTTAGGTGGATTATTCTGAATTTTATGTTCTTTAATGCACGAATCAATAGTTGCTCTTTTCTTATACCCAGTGCACACTGCCAATCAAATTCATTTTACTTGGGGCAAGCCAGATTTTTCTTCATCAAGGGGCAAAAGCTACCATTTTGGCACACTACAGCAGTTTGACTCAGGAGCATTGATTGAAAAACAACTATTTGATCTTGAGTCACTGTGGAATTTGGTGGAATTGTGCTAAAATGATAGCTTTTGCCCCATCCATGAAGTATGAATGCTGAGTTGAGGGATTATTTCATGAGATGATTCAGATAACTATGATAACTACCTGTTTGCTGCTCATAAACTGTTATTTCATGGTGCGCACAAATTTTGTGACTGTCGAGTTCAAAATTATGCCTAGCATCATGCACATTTCTTAAATGTTACATTATAATGTTGGACCCACCGGTCATGGCCTGGTCTCGTGCCTTTTTGTCTCACCTCTCTTACTCTTTGTTCTCATGAGTAGAATTTTTACTGGATGGCATTCCTAAAAATAAAAGTGAAAAGTTTAGCCACAGATCTGTGGGGAATCTCAATAATACATCCAGCAGATTGATGCAATCAGTTGAGGGTGATTTGGTCTCCATGATCAGATTGATAGGTCTGATGGGTTTTTTTTCTTTATATATACAATTGGAATACATTTGGGATTGGTTGATTTCTTTTTCCTAGATCACATTAAATATCATTAATAAGAGCTCACTGGTGTGTGAGGTTTTGGTGCACTTCATGCAGTTTAAAAAAAGAATCTTACATAATTGTTGTTTCTTTGAACAGCACTTGGGTAATGTTGGTACAATCATTTATATAGCTCGTTCATTTTCATTTGACCGCGATTAAAACGCACTAAAAACAATTTTGCTTAGTTTAATCTTTTTGGGTCTTTGCATGCAGGTCTTATAAAAGTAGTTAGCGACCAACAGATACTAAAAGCTCATTTATAAAAGTCACTGCAAACTAAGGTTTCGACATGTTTTCTTTGCTGTAGGCCTATAGCGGGTCAAAAAAATAATAGGGGATTTACAACATACACCTAAAAAAACACTTAAAAGTTGACTATATTGTCCTCAACACCACTCTTTAACATTTGCCTAAGAAACATGATTCAAGAGATGGGGTGAGTGTTTTTCGAGACACATGTGGAGCATATGGAGACATCTTCATCTAGACGGCCGGGAGATGAAAACTACAAACTTTCACTTAAATGTGAGGGTAGGGTGGTGTCACTGTCTCAAAATGAACAATTTGTAGACAAGGCCACAGTAAGTCATTTATTTTAATGATCCTGTGTACGCACCCAAAGAACAGTTTTTAATGTAGGGCCCAAAGAAAAAACCCGTTTTATTGCAGGGCCAAGATTTTTAAAAATAAATCTTTGTTTGGTCGCTGGCCTGCAGAAGTGCCATGCAAAGTTTCGTGGGCATAAGTACATACATATATCTCAATGAGCTAAAAAAAATGTTAACATGGTCAGATGAACAAGCTCTATTATATTAAATATAATAATATATGTAATATATATCTGCAGACTGAGTATTTTTTTCTATCTCAAGGCGGAATGAGGACTGTGCCTCTTTAAGTTTAAGCTGTCTTGATTCCTCAAAAGGTGAATGGTGATGCTATAGTGTGACAGAGGATAACGTAGTCGACGCTGAACAGACTTTGATAACAGGCACTCAGAGCTGAGTGACTTTGAGACGAGCAAGAAGCAATGTGCCTGTCACTCTTACTGTCTTGTGTGTTATTTGTCCTGTTATTTTCCCAACGTTAATGTCTGCATATTTTTAAAAAACTGAACAAATTTGTGCATAGATGACAGTGTGGTGCATGTTTGTTTTTGTGATCCAACACATACATCTTCGTCGTCTCGGACTTGATCCATATTTGTGTCGGCCGGAAGAGTTAGCCTCGTTTGGTGGAAAAACTAACCCGTATCACCGTTTCACTTTTTCTAGTCAATAGCAATGAAACAGATAGCACAGTCTAGCATACACGTAATGAAACATGTGCATAGCATAGGCCCTACAGACTTTCAGGTCCTACATGTTTTCATGTGCCTGTATTTCCTTGTATTTAAAACATGTACACGTAATGTACTTCCTTTTATTTTTAAAACATGTACATAGTGAAATTCAAAAATAATTAAATGATTTCTGCATCTCACCATTGTCATTATGGGTGTGCTAGACTGTACTTCTGTTGGTCTGCCATCGTCATGAACCTCACAATGCAGCACTTGACTAAGTTGTATATGATTATATAGAAGGACATTTTTTTCTTCTTTTTTGAAGATGTCCAAGCATTTGAAATTTTTTCCCCACGTTAATTTGTTCATAAAATCAGATGAATTATTCCAGATGGTGGAGGTTGCTGATAATAGTACAGTACAAGATTATACAAATGTGTGAATTAATCACAGTCATGCTCAGCTGTTTTGAGGCATCTGGCTAAACCTGGATTTTCTCAAAACTGTGTGTTTTGGACTCCCCAACTTCAAGTGGCCATAACTTTGGTGCCAAAGCAGCTAGAGAAATAAGTTCTGTTTTCCCCACTTGCTGGGCAGGTGGTTGTTGAGATCTGAACGGGCAGAGGTGCCTATCCTATAGCATTGCTGACTTCAGACATTGTTGTGTGGGCTGGGATCTTGCATGCATCATAGATCTACAGTATACATGTTATTTCTTTTTCTATTATTACCTTTACATATTGTATGATCCTTTGTTATGGCCATATTATGCTTGCAACTGGACTTAATGAAAAACAAATAAAACATTTTACATTCCAAATACATGCGTCTAGTTTATTGCTGCTGATTTTTTTCAACAGTTGGCCATGCATGGTCTTGTGGGAAGCGTTTACAATTTTGAAAAGGCTGTGATGTATTTGGTATGTGTACACAGACACTCAGCCACACCCGACTACCAGTACCAGTAAATAAACTTGGTGCATGCAGCAGGCCATTGGAGGCAAACTTATAAAATGTTTCTCACACTGAGACAAGGAAAGTACAATTATAAAGAAGAAACTTCTAAGGTTCATAAGAAAATCTATTGTACATACTGCATAGAGGTAGAAGTAATCTCTTTCAGTTCAGATACGTAGTCCAGCAAAACTGCTGCTGCACACTTACTTCCTTTCCACTCTCACTCACTCAATTACAGTACAGCTTTGGCACTTTTCACTTATTTGTCTTCCATGATTAAGAAGAAAAAAATATGATAATTCTGAGGTCCGTAAATTAGCAAAGACACATATAAAAATAGTGTGAGATCAAGGGAGATGAGAAATTAGAGAGTAACATATTCGGACGGGTAGGATGTAGGAGTACTGCAAAGTAGGACAGACTTTGTAAAGAGTGTGCGCTCGTACATTCTCCTAAAATTTGGACCATATTCATAAAGGTGCGAGTCACCGTGAGGTGCTGCATGTAGGACTGAACACAAAATGGGGATGGAAGGTCACTTGCATGTTATTTTGAATGCACTTTCCCACAGTATTTAAATAAATCGTCAGCCAGCTCTTCAGATGTAGCCTACCAAGCCCAATTTAAAAAAAAAAAAAAAAAGAAAAAGGCAGTTTCATAATCTGTGGTACCAGTATCAGTTGAATGAACTTGAGAAATAATTTGAAAAAATGTAAAGTCTGAAGTTAAAAATAGCAACAACAAAAAAGCTACATAATGCAGGTACACTTCTAAAAGAAAGAAACAGTTTTTCCCTCTCTCTGAAAAGTGCAGCTTGTAGGGCTTAGAACATGAAAACGGCTCGCTGATGACGTGTGTCCTACCTCACATAGAAAGACTCTGTGTATAAGGCCAGATACTTGCAGACAAATTTATTTATTTACATATGGGGAAATATCTTGAGAAAAGTATGACTAGTCTGTGTACCTAATTACAGTATAGATTCAGCAACTGTAACTCATTGTTAGACAGGACTGAGGCCGATGTAGAATTTATCGTTGTCATGTTGCATTTGATCTCTTCCAGCCACGAGGACTCTGGACTGTTGACAATGCTCCAGCATGCTCGGGGCTAGTCCTTTTTGCCTTTTGAGTAATCCTCTGCCTTCTGCCACAAGTCGAGGGGACTTGGAGCATGGGGAACCTGGGAGAGATCAAAGAAAAGCACACAATAATCTATGCCTTTGTAAAGTACATTTCAGATTTGTTTGATGAAGAATGCTCATCGACAATAATGGTCTTTTTGGTTGAGATTGAGACATTTATGGCCTTGTCGAAGATGGGAGAAGCATGAGATGGAGGCAAATCACAGCCCCCGTACACTACAGGAACCAAAACGAAATTATACAGAGCATAAAATTAGAAAGAAACGAAAAGGTATTTTTCTCTGAATAATTGCGTAAAGTGCTGCTTTGGATTTTTCTTTCTTTGAAATTTAGAGTAAGTCTCAGTAATAAAAGACACAAAATCACCAGACCAACATTTGCTTGTACACACGAAATATGAGGACACCTTGGAATCACTGGATAGTCAATCTTGTGAACAAATAAGAATAATAAGATCCTCTCTCAGGCTAATGGATATTGTGAAGAAATAAGATCCTCTCTCAGGATATTTTATATTGTGAAGAAACAAGATTCTCTCTCAAGACATTGTGAACAAATTAAATATGATCCTGTCTCAAGGCCTTTTTTTCTACTTATGGCTTCCCACTATACAAGGACAAAGATTCTCACTGGTCCGATCACCTCTTCATACCCGCCCTCACAACAAAAACTTACTGGACTTTAGTCATGTACCAAAGTAAGGTGGATAAATAGGGAGCATAGATGTACAGCCAACACACAACCCTCCCCCAAAAGACAACTACACCTGACTTCCTTAGCCGCCCCCCCCCTCCCTGCCACGTTGCAGCACAACTATACACATATTATCCCCGTAGGCCTACAGAATTAAAATCATTGCTAATATTAATACAAAACTGGTATTAGTTTTTTAGTTTTAGTAGAGGTTTTACGGCGCTCGCAACTGCATAAAGGTCATATGAGCGCCAGAAGATTAGAGGAGTTACAAGAGAGTAACAAACATAAAAACGAAAAAGGGGAGAACAAGGACGATAGATGTTCGACAGGAAAGAAGAAGCAAACCCCACCAGAGCACCCGCCAACCACTCAAACTGGTATTTAAATTTTTTAAACTCCACACATGAGCAAGTAAAATCTAAAGCACTGGAGTAAGGGATGATTCATAGAACACAGCACAAATCATACCTCATAGTTCTGGGCGGCAATGACACCAACGTAGATTCCCACCACAAGGGAAATCTGAAATAAATGTATGGGTAAAGTAAGTAAGAAGCTTTCATTTATTACACACACCATAAATCTACTCGTTCTCTCTATCTCTTAGATTCATCCACCCTGACCTTTCTTCTTCAATAATTTCTCTCTATTATTATTGTCATTTTCAAAAGTAGCCTACATCATGAATATTTGTCAAATTTATGGGAAAAAAACGTCATTATAATCCTACCAGTTAGCAGTCCCTTTCTCCACATTCCTTCTCTCTTTATACGCCTTACATTAGAACAAAAAACTATGTACTTTTACTATCATGCCTTACCAACAAAAACATAAACTGCTTTAAAATCAATACAAGGGTATTACATGTATGTCAGCCAGATCACCAGACAGCCAAATGCCATGGTCACATCACACTTCAAATTCAAACACACACGCATGCTAGTTTGTAATTTTATCATACTGTCTTTCTTTTACTTTTGTGTGATGCAAGTGATAAATGATGATGTTCTGAGGATGAGTAAAGAAGAGAGAGACAGACAGACAGACAGACAGACAGACAGACAGACAGACAGACAGACAGACAGACAGGGGAGAGAGGGTGGGAGGGAGGAAGAGAGAGAGAGAGAGAGAGCAAAAATCAAAAAGATATGAGAACATGAATGGTGGTTATCTATGGGTATGGACAAATTGTGCTCAGCAAGTTAGAAGCTGCCATCACATTTGAACGGCTGAGCTGTGTCTGAAGCATTATTATACATATTACAAGGTAAGAGGTTGCTGTTTGAAGATATGATTGATATCATTCTTTTTTTATTGAGGCAGTATCTTGCTGGCTTACCTACAGTTTAGTTATTATTTATCATGAAGCAAATTGCAAAAAGAGCAGTACATATATTGGATTTTGACACATGATGCATATATAAATGTTACTAAACTGGCAAACATGAAGTTTTATCAAATTAATTCAGTTTTCACTTTGGGACTCACCAGTCGAGACATCTTTCTTGTTTATTTGTTGTGATTTTCCTGTGACACAATAGAAAAATGTACAAGCATCAATGGTGTGCTAGCAGTGCAAAATATCAATAATTATTAGGATAAGTAATCAAAGTAACAAATATAAAAATGTTCATTGCTAACAACAAATGGGCAAATGATGTTATAACAGGTCCACCACTCTCTATCATAAACGTATTATATGAACAAAGACAGTAGAAATCATGAACTTTCAAGATACGATATGAAGTATGATATAAAGCATCAGACAATTCAGGAATGTGAAGCTAGAAAATATTGTGCTAGTTATTGATGGCCTTATAGTTATAACTCACTAAACTAATACTACTAGGGTGGATCAAAAGAAAGTACCAGGTATGGAAATTGCTATCCAGCAGCTCAGACAATGACTTCAGTCATAAAAGCAATACATAATATAGTAGTTTAATACATATATGGCATTTGGACTCTCAAATCAACCATTGAAGATTTGTGAGACATCATTCTTTTAATTGTTTTATGATGCCAAAATAGAAGGGAATACTTCTTTTTTTCTTCATATCTTTATTTGGAACAGTCCGAGAACACCACCTGTCTTAGACTTAGAGGACCACTGTCCAAGATGGCCATATGTTGTTGAGGAGAAAAATAGTCATCTTAACCAAGTGGTCCTCTTGGACAGTGTGTTTATAATGGAAAAAACTCAAGAGGTAAAGAGGTTGTTTAAGCAGATGATTGTCTCGGATGGCTGATGATTCCACTACGAAGTCCATCTGACTTACTATACATTAATATTCTGGTACCGTACACTTATTATATTGAATTATCAAGTTTACTACTTCACACACCATCGGACAAATAGATCAAATGAATTGAGAGGTGTGAGGGAGGGAGACAGGAGGAGAAAGAGAGAGACAGAGAGAGAGAGAGAGAGAGAGAGAAAGAGAACAGACAGACACACACACAGACAGACAGACAGACAGACAGACAGACAAAGAGAGAGCATGTCGGAGAGAGAGAGAGAAAGAGACTTAGAAAAGACAGAGAGGGGCAAGAGGGAGACAGAGAGGGAGAGAAAGGGGAGGGGAAGAAACTTAAGGGAGAGCGAGAGAGGGGAGGGAGTGAGGGGAGAGAGAGAAAGAGAGACACAGACAGAGAGAAACATGTTTGAGAGAAAGAAATACTTAAAGAGACAGAAGAGAGTGAGAGACAGAGGGGAGAGAGAGAGAGAGCAAGAAACTTAAAGGAGAGAGGGAGAGAAAAACAGAGAGAGAGAGAGTGAGAGAGAGCAAGTTTAAGACAGAGAAAGAAGGAGACCTGAAGAGACAACAGAGAGGGCGACAGGGAGGGAGAGACAGAGTAGAGAGAGAGAGAGAGCAAGAAAGAGACATGAAGAGACAACAGAGAGGGCGAGAGGGAGGGAGAGACAGAGTAGAGAGAGAGAGAGTAGAGAGAGAGAGAGAGAGCAAGAAACTTAAAGGAGAGAGAAAGGAGAGGGAGGGAGGGAGACAGAAAGAGAGACAGAGAGAGAGAGAGGGGGGGAGAGGGAGAGAGAGGGGGCAAGTTTGAGAGAGAGAAAGAAAGAGACCTGAAGAGACAACAGAGAGGGCGAGAATCTTGTGTTAGTTTCTCGCTAACCCTCTAATGGCAAGATCTACTTCTCTCGATAACTGCTTGACTAACGTGAAGTACCTTTTGGCAAGATTTCTAGTACCGGTACTCACTCTTCTACGGTCTTACCCTTGGCTTTGAGTGGACGAGTGCTCAGCTCTTCCAGCCAACCTCTGCTCCAGCTGCTGACCTAAATGTGTCTCTGTTTGAGAAGAGCCAAAAGTAACATTATTTATTTTACCTCCATATATTGAAGAAGGGGGGGGGGGGGGTACGCTAGGCTTTTCTTTCTACGGCACTGAGCATTAACTTGAACTTGATTTAAATTGAAATAGAATCTAAGTACATCCCCCCCCCCTTCCCCCCACCCACTCTCTCTCTCTCTCTCTCTCTCTCTCTCTCTCTCTCTCTCTCTTCCTATCTCTCTCTCTCAACTGGGCTCCCCCTCTCTCTCTCCCTCCCCCCCCCCTCTCTCTCTCCCTCCCCTCTAACATTCTACATGTAGGATTGTAGGCCTACCGACAATGATCACAGAAATTGTCACTCACTTGCCTTTAGAACGAAAAGACATGCCTTGAGCAGCGTACCATAAATACGGGATCGCCTGTTACTTTATAACAAGTAGGCTATAGGCCTACGGCCTAGATCGTTTTTATGATGTACCAGATAACCCCGCCTCTGTTTCAGTTTTAGTCTATAATTTCCCCTTAGCAACAGGCAGGCCTACAATAATTATTACACAACAAGAAACAAGAAATAGGCCTAATGTTACAATGTCCCTCCCTGCCATCTAAAATGTAGATCTAGACCATGATTAATTGTTTTTAAATATACACATCGTCACAGAAAAGTTCAGTCTTACATCAGTCATGATAAAAAGACAAATAAAAGGCTGTAGACAAACACCTTCCCACCTTTTGTGTCACAATCCAAGCTTGGGTTTCAAGTGGGAGTAACGCCCTACGTTCATTTGCTGACGTTAGAGTTTAGAGGCGCGGTGCGTTCTCGTGCGTGTGGGAGCTCGGATTTATAGAAAAATCATGTCCTGCGTGAATAGCTGTATTTATTGGATCTAGATCTAGATCTACATCTACAGCTGTATAATTCTAGGGGACTTTTACTACTTCTAGAGTCAGGTCTGATGCAGACACTGACGATCATGATGACTCTTTCCTGTTGTCTGTCTTCCCGATCAGCTCAGTTTTACGCATAGTGTTAAATCTATTTGTTGCAAAGTAGTTCAGGCCATGGCATCTGTGAATGTTGTTCTTTATCTTCCTCCGCTTTTCTATCCCTCTATCTCTATCTATTAAATGTCATCGTACAAGAGAGTGACAACATGGGCTTAAGCCTAAACATCAAGAAAACCGAAACAATTGTGATAAGCAGAAAAACTCCAACCCCAACATGAAATATCAAAATCAATGATACCACCCTCAAGCAAGTACAACATTTTAAATATTTGGGGACCATTATATTATCATCAGATGGTAGATGTCACACCGAAATTAAAAGCCGCATTTGCCAAGCAAAAGCAACCTTTCACAAGATGAAACAAATACTAACAAACATCAATCTGTCACTGGAAACGAGAAAAAGAGTACTGAAAAGTTACATGAGCCAATCCTACGGGTGTGAAGCGTGGACAATCAATTAAACAGCTGGAAAGAACAATTGTGGCGACAGAGTTGTGGTTTATAAGACGCGTGCTACGTATCCCATGGAGAGCTAGAAAAACAAATGAAGAAGTCCTGGTTGAAAGCAAATTATAGAAGACAACTTATGACGAATGTAAGAAAGCCACAGGCAAATTTTTTCGGACACAGACTGCGGAAAGAAGCATTAGAGAATATTGTAACAACAGGCAAGTTTGATGGAAAGAGATGCAGAGGCAGACAGAGGGAAAAGATACTGGACAAGATGACAACATGGCTAGACTAGGAGCAGCAAGAACAACAGACACCATTGCTGCAGCGCGAGACGGAGTGAAGTGGAGGTCCATGATTGCCCACGCCAGTCGGCAAGGCACTGGACGATGATGATCTCCCCACGCAGTAGATCTAGGTTCTCTAATATATTGATTTATTTATGTGGCCAAAGAATCTCAATTGTTCGTTTCTCATGGCTCTGATTATTATACATAGATCTATCCCACCAACCACAAGGTCACTACTTAAACGAACAATCAAAGCCTTTAACTGGATTAAGATGACGGAGTATCAGTCTGCCATCCTCGTCACCAATTCGACGAGTACCGTCGAAAAAGGAAAGAAACACATGATGTACCGGTATGCAGACTGGCGAGAGGCAATAAAAAGCAACAGACTCAAAAGGATCGTATGGACCTTTAGCCCTGGTCATGCAGGAGTGCAAGGCAATGAACGTGCTGATAAGCTATCCGGCCAGGCAGAGATTGGCGGCACATGCAGTTAGATCCACCAACAGTTATGTCAGCACTGACAGCATAGTTCAACGACTACAGTAGAGAGGATGAAGACATCACTTCACACACAATGGATAGACTAAGGGAAGCTGGTGTCTCTAGAGGGTCCGGGAGAGACAGCAATTTAACCTCCGTGGAAAAGCCAAAAGAATATCCGAGCAGCTGTTAACCAGCACGACCAGCAGGCAGACCCTTTCATGGATCCTGGAGAGGAGGGAGGAGCGGCTTTACTATACATGGCATTGTGCTGCCTGCAATGATGCCTATTCTCCAACCTTAATGTCTTCTGCCAGACATCCTATCACCCTGAACTATTCGTACCAACCCTCTAATAGTTCTTTCAAAATGTGCACTAGATACATAGATAGGGGGCTCTAGTGGCCTTTAGAATTAGGTTAAGGTGTTGGCCTCTCAATCAAAGGTCCCGAGTTTGAATCCGAATAGCGACAGAAAAATTTTCTTCTCTAAAATTGTTTCCTTTCACCTCCTTTCCTGCTCTCTAGCAATGTTCTGTCGTCTGCTTTCGTCTCCTCTTTCTGCCCCCACCCCCTCACCTCCTTTGCCCCTTCCTCTGGGCTCCAGACTCTTTCTGCAGCCTTTCTACTGCTACTTTCTTTCTGGTTCCTTCTTATTGCTGTCTTTCAGCTACACCCCTGATCTTCTGGTAGGAAAGATCTACACCTAGCCTTCTCGGACAAGGGCTAAAAATCTTGGAATGGGTTTTTATATGGGCATAAAAAGTGTTGAGCCAAAATACAAAGATTTGATAAAAATAGCCTAACTGGCGGGAAAATGCCTGTTTCTTCGATTTCATTATTTTGTCGAGCGCCTCATTTCGCCCCTATGCCTTACATATTGTGAGCCTTCTAATGAAATGAGTACTACAATACTAAAACTCAACTTTTGCTTTCCTACACAATAGATGAAGAATATGAAAATCAGAGTTCAAAAACAAAGTCGCTTCTTATCAGAAGAAAAGCATATGATAAAATTATATTAATTAGAAAATCAAGAAAAATTCCACTGCAACCCTGCACCAAGTGCCAACAGCTACACCTAGTACCAACAGGCAAGCTTTGACCTGCTACCATCTGTGGCGTAGTGGTTAGGCACTTTGCTCGTGCATGCAGGAAACCTGAGTTCATTTCTTTAGCTAGATTTTTATTGGGTATCTCGGTCTTTGTGCTGAGATGTTGTATCCCTTGCTCTAGGCCTAGGTAGGCCCTGGAAGACAAGGTCAGAAGCCTGCCTCCTAAATGATCTAAATTGAGTTGATGGAGACATAAAAACACCCACATTTTAATACAATGTTTTAATCTGGAACCAACAGGAGAAAGAAAAAAATAGGAAGACCAAAGAATACCTTACACCACACGCTTTCTACATTCAATAAATTCAAGCTATTTAAAGCATACCTACAGAGAGAGATCTCACCAATGCTCAGCATCACCATGTGAGGAGCAATACTTACAAGGGAACACAGAACATATTTTCTGACATGATGAAAATGGACTTCTGAACTCAGACCAACAAAAATGTATTAACATGCATTATTTCCATACTGGCTGGCAGCTGCTATGTGATTGGACAATCCCAGCACAGAATCAGACAGAGCAACTGGCCTGGGACAGGACAGACGGAGAGAACGTGTCAGTGACGTATCCTCCACAGGGCTCAAAGATGAAAATAAGTAAGAAAGTAAACAAATGAACACAGATGTTATTTATTTTACACCAGTATTTATTCACAACAGCACAGTTTATATTACGATAAAAAAGTAAAAAACGCAGAATTACTCTGTATTGTGCACGAATTACATTATTTTAGAAAAAAACAACTATCCCAAAACAATTTTAGAAAAAAAACAACAATCCCAAATTATAGCACCCCTCCCCCGCACCTCCCTGCCCCCCACCCCTTCCCAATCTCTCTCATATTCACTTCTTGAGCACAACTTCATTCCCCTCATATTAAAAAAAAATTAAAAAATCATAAATTCTCCTCATTCAGCCTGGAGATAAGAATCATGTGTTTTCCACATACCCAGTACGGCTTCACACAAAGTCAGGCATCAAGGAAGGATTTGGGAAGCAAAGTCCAATAAGTAATATAAGAAGAAAAGAAGACACTTTTTTAACATTACCTTTGATTTTGAATTAAAAAAAGAGCACCCCTTTCACCTGATGAGCGTTTGCAAGAAAAGGAGATCACATAATACAAGTTGACAACTTCATCTTATTGCTGGAGCTGAGGCCATCTGCATAAAATTATGCAGGCAACAGAGTACTTCTAAAAGCAAATCCTATCTTGCTGAAGTTGCAAAGACAAAATTACAATCGACAGCCATCAGATTAAAAAAGATAAGTCTATCATCTCATAAAATCAAAAGTTAAACAGCTGGAATGAGAATCCCGAGGATCACAAACAAAAGCCTCTTCAGGACACATCAGCCAAGATAAACAAGTCCTTCCTTCCATCACAGCAGTTTCGTCGTTTTTTTTTCTTACTCTCTCTCTCTCCCACACACGCATACATACACACTGCCACATACTCACAGAAACACAGACACACACAAACATACATATGCACACACGCACCCACCTACCCACACAAATGAATGCATGCACATACACATAGACACACTCATACCTGTATATTACTCTACATAAGCAGTCTCCACAGATAAACTCTTTGCTTGACAGCCAAATCTGCCAAAGGCAGAAATTCCAAAATTCCAAATTACACAGTTAGAGTAATCATATGGACTCTTTACATTTTACTTGTGACTCTGAACATCTGAACATACCCTGAAAATCTTTTACACAGATACTACAGTGTCTAATATCAGGACTCTACAGTAAAGTTTAGAAACGATCGAGGTTTTTGCAGCCAAGTGTCAAACACACACTCCCGCAGTTGAGCCCATGCAAGTTGATAGGGTACAGCGAGAAGCTTTGCGTTAGCGTAAGTCAGCTGCTTCCTGTTTTCAATTCTGCAAAACACAAAATAGTAAAACATTGTTGTATAATGACAGTATTGAACTCGGACTCAACATTTGTTTTTAAGACAATGAAGTTCAATGCATACACATACACATACACATGTTCTCATAGACACAATACACATACATAGTTATAATACATATACAGTAGAGCCTGCTCTTACAGTCCCGTTATAAGACAATCATCTGTACTAATGACCAGTTGCCATTTCCTCTCTTGCGTTATTTTTACATTATAATGAAACTGTGTAAGACGTCTATTTTTCTCCTCGACAGTGGTTGGCCGTCTTAGACAAATCCCACTGTACATTTACAAATGATTGCTACCCCCCTCCATTTCTCTCTCTCTCTCTCTCACACACACACACACACACTCACATAACAGATGGTTACACACACACACACACACATTACAGATGGTTACACACACACACACACATTGCAGATGGTTACACTACACACACATTACAGATGGTTACACTACATACACATTACAGATGGTTACACTACACACACATTACAGATGGTTACACTACACACACATTACAGATGGTTACACACACACACATTACAGATGGTTACACTACACACACATTACAGATGGTTACACTCATACACACACACACATTGCGGATGGTTACACTCACACACAAATCCTGTCTTACCTCAAGGCTGTGGGGAGCAGCTCAGGGTCTGTCTCATCCAGAAGGTCATGAAAACATCGGAAGAGCGACCAACTGCACACCCTACTCCTGGAAACCACAGAAGAAAACAAAAGTCTCAGGGCCTAGCCACACTTCACAATACAGGACAGAGGGTAAGAAAAGTGCTTTAGAGTAAACTCCTCTTCCAAACCAATTGAAACGAGCAACTTTGTCATGCCAGCTACAAATATTGGTGAAGACATCTCAAAGGGCAGTTCCCTGTTTTCTACTTCTTTTTTTCTCCCATTTCTGCTCACCCATTAGCGTCTAGAATGGCCGCACTTTTCGTAGGATTACAAACTAACAAAATGTGAAAGGTCTGCTACACTCTGAAGTGAAAGGACTCTCCCCCAAAGGGCAATTGTGAAAACGTGCAATCGACTGTTCGTGCTATTTAGAACCTTTCAATAGATATAATATGAATAGATAGGTAGACAGACACACAGACAGACAGACAGACAGACAGACAGACAGGCAGGCAGACAGACAAACACACAGACAGACAGACAGACAGACAGACATACAGACACACAGATAGATAGATATCATTTTGTTTACCCTGACCCACCCTGATATAAATGGCACAATTGACAATAATTTCCATTAAATTCAAAAGCAGATGAATGGTGAACCACACGCAAAGTTAATTTAACTCCTAGATGTATGTTGTTTGAACTCCAATACTGCACAGTGCAGAAAACAAGTTCAGTGAGACATACAATCACTAGTAAGTAAAGCAAATTCTTTTTTTTGGAGGGGGGTCCAATACAGTAGCGCCCCCTTTTCCCATTTCATGAGCATGAATTTGCATTTTATGTTTTTGTTGTTGTTGTTGTTAGCGATCCAGTAGCATCTGAGCGTTAACTCTTCGGCATGATGCCATTCGGTAATAGTTGCATGTTTGTTCTAATTGTTGTCTTGAGGAGTAGAGGCAATTAGATGTGTGGGGTAGCTTGGGAAGAAAACATCCCCTTAAATCAGTTAGTTTTCTACAGAAAAACAGATGATGTTCCACTGTCTCTGAGGGGTAGTCACATAGTGGGCAGGCAGCAGACTACTTTACTCCTATTCGGTTGAGATGTTGGTTGAGGGGTACATGTTGTGTTCTAAGTTGGAAGATTATGGATTGATCTCCCCTCCTCAACTCATTGATTGGATCTTTGACCAGTGGTTTATTCATGTGGCCATACATCCTCCTTCCTGTCGTACCTGTGGCCCAATCATTCATCCACTCTTCCTTGAGGTTTGACTTGATCATTTGGCAGCAGGTGGTGTAGTTCGTAGGAATTTCAGGTTGAGGGAGACTAGCTCCTTTCTTTGCCAGAGCATCAGCTCTTTCATTTCCCGGTATCCCAGTGTGGGCAGGAATCCATTTTAGGACTACTCTGACGTGGTGCCTACTTATCAAGTTATGTAATAATAATAATAATAAATAGCATTTATACTGCGCATTTCCATTTCCTAAAAGATGCTCAATGCGCATTACAATGAAAAAGACATCACATCTTAAAAATTAATCGACACAAATGTGTACGTAAAACAAAGTACAGTAGTCTCCGCCTAAGATCCCGGTGCTTGGGAGCAAAGAAATGCGGGATCTTAGGCGAACCGGGATCTTAACCGACGATCCCAGGGAAGAATCTATGGGGACCCATGTTAAGGTTTAAAATCGGTAAAATGGTCTCCCTCCACCCTAAAATGAACTGACGTGACCCCTTTGTGGGTTTATGACATCTATGGTGAGCAAAGAGTGGTTAACCTTGATGGCTTATCACAGTGCATAGTGCCATGAGGGGAGCCTTTTCACTTATTATCCTATCATGAGTCTCAAGATCAACGCTTATTCAGTTGCCCCTCCCCTTTACCTGTCGAAAATGTATAGCTTTCCATCTCTGACCGAGTCCCCCCCCCCCCCCCCCCAAACGTCTTTGTCGTTACACACAATTGTGTTGTGAACACTTCAGTCTGTCTAGCAAATTCGGGCGTAATGACAACTGCTGCAATTAACACCTACTGCAATGGTCAGGGAAGAGTTCACGGTTCGATGTGATCCCGCCTGGAACGAACGTTCTCTGATCGTCTAGGTGTAGGCCCTATCCACCCAGCGAGTGATGTAAGTTTAGGGGGAGAGTTCAGGTGGGAGTGCGATGCATGGGGAAAACAAACGTGTCGGTCAGTTCACACCCCGGTGTGATCCCGTCGGGGGCAAACATTGTGTCGCTTCATCCAGTTTTACAACGTGTATGTGATCACATTCACGATAGTGGCTGATCTTTGATGCGACGGACAGTTTATTGATCTCAACTTTTCACTCTTGTTTGATCGGCTGTGCCCGCCCGCGTTTTTGTTCCGCAAATTATGATCTGAAATGCGGGATCTTAGCCGAATGTAAACCTTCAGAGTGAATTAGAGCGGGGTCTTAGGGGTGACTTTTGTATAGTAAAAATTCTGTTTTCTTAAAACAGCGGGATCTTAAGCAAACCGGGATCGTAAGCGGTGGGATCTTAGGCGGAGACTACTGTATTATACATATAATATAAATGCATATGTGTAAAATTTTATACCAGAAAAACAGTCTCGCAGTGAGGTTGAAAATGTGTTCACTAAAAATATACAATGCAATATAAATTCACGAACAGTCAAAATACAGTTGAAACGTGAGTAACTAGATACATTCATTAAAACATTAATTCTATACAGATAGAAAAACATTTCCGTTCTCTCTCTCTCTCTCTCTGTCTGTCTTTCTCTCTCTCCCTCTATCTCTCTCTCTCTTTCTCTCTCCCTCTCTCGCTATCTCTCTCTTTTCTCTCTCTTTTCTCTCTCTATCTCTCTCTTTTTCTCTCTCTCATTCTCACTCGCTATTTCTTCAGTCTCACAGTCTGGCATACACATACATATATATCACAGTACATCATTATGACAGGTATGCTTTTGTGAATAAAAAATGCTTCAGCTGATTTTTGAAAATGGAAATTGTTGGGGCAGATCTTATTTTATATGGGATTTCGTTCCATACCTGGGGACCAAAGAACAAAAAGGAACGCTCGCCGTATGTTTTGTAGTTTTGTTTTGGAGTTTTAAGATGTAGACTCCAAATCAAATGC
>NW_004797487.1:511585-520527 GCF_000002075.1 Aplysia californica | reverse complement strand
CCCCAAAAGAAAAAACCAAAACAGATTTACTACTGTAAACATTCTCTGAGTGTACAAAAGCTCAATAAGGTACAATGATGCCCACCTGGCTTTTGGCTTGTTTACATCAGTTTTGGTGATGCCCTGTCGCCGGCCGCTCACCGTGACGTCATGGTCAGAGCCGTTCGTCTGGGACGAATCAAACCACGCGATGGCTGGAGGGAGAGAATTGAGTCCGAAGAATGCAAGTCTTCAAACAAAACCTGCTCTGTGCTTTTGTTTGGTTTGTATAGATGTTTACAAGTGTGTGAAAGAGTATGACATGAGAATGCGGGTATATGTGAGTGTGATTTTGTATATAGGCCTATATGTTTGTGTGTGTGCATATTTTGTATGTGTGCCTACCAAAAAGTCCCACCCAAAACAACTCTCCCCACATCCAAAAATATATATAAAAACAAAGATGAAAACAAAAACACAACCAACAAATCATTCTCTACACAAACAAACCATAACCTCAAAAGATAATCATTTTGTCTACAAAGATCCACACATGGGTGGCTGGTGGGTGCTCTGGTGTGGTTTGTTTTGTTTTAGTAGAGGTTTTTACAGCGCTCGCAACTGCAGAAGATCATATGAGCGCCAGAAGATTAGAGGTGTTACAAGAGAATAATAAACATAAAAAAGAGGAGGGGAGATAAGGATGATAGATGTCTGATAGGAAAGAAGAAGCAAACCACACCAGAGCACCCACAAATTGCTCCTTCTTTCTTACCAAACATTTACCCTCGTTATCTAGCGCTCCCCTCCTTTTCTTTGTATGTTACTCTCTAGTAGCACCTAAAATCTTTGGCACTTATGACATAAAACTGTGATACAAATGCTGTAAAACTTTTCCTAAACCTAAAGTGCCACACACCTGCAGAGGAAGGCACTATATTCTGGTTTGATGTTCCGGACTTGGCTGCCAGATTGGCTTCTCTCTGGACAGCCGCCTTACTGGCCTCGAAGTCCTGGTCTGGGGCCTGAAGAAACACGGGCTGGTGGAGGTGATACGGAGCGGGGAACGACACGTCAGGGGACGTCAGCCTCATGTAGAGCGCTCTGCCCATCGCTGACTTACAGAATGGCGACCTGCGCAGAATAATACAAAAACATTCATTTATTCACACTATCAAGATATTTGTTTGAAAAATTCATACAGCCTAGTACACACAAAGTAAACACACATATAATATAGTGAACAGATATTTCCTTATACATGTATAATTTTTGTAAATATAATATAACACAAACATAGCGAAATTCATACAAAAGGAAGAGATTTTCATGTCCAGCTAATGTTGCTGTTTGCGTACTTGACTATATGATATATGTTCTTTGGTAAGATATAGTACAGTTTTTCTATTTCCTTTCAATTGACTTGCCTGTGAGATGACATGGTACATCAGAGTGTTATGAGATGACTTGCCCTGCACACAACATTGACAACAGTTTTTTTCTCTACAAAATAAATCGGTGTCTGTGGTGTAGTGGTTAGACATTTCACTGTCACAAGCAAGAGGCCTGAGTCTGGAGAAGTTTTCAAAAAATATCTTCCGTTTTTCAGCTTGGATGTCGTATTCCTCTCAGCCTGGATTGGCCTCAACAAGCAGGGTCGGAAGCTTGTCTCCGAAATTATCTAAATTGTGTTGATGGAGGCGTAAAAACATTTACATTTGTGACTAAGTAAACTCATAGGATCCAGAGTACACATTTAGATTATCAACATCCATAGACTTTGATTTTAATTCTTGACAATCTTCAAACACAGCATCTGGAGTCTGTTTGCATGGGGCAATCACATTGATAGTTTACCACTTGCCTCTCTATACTGACAGAAAGTTCGGGCAACTAACCACTCACCTCCCTACGGTGACTGAAGCAAAGTATATCGGCTCAGCAAGGAGCATGCTCAACAAAGCTCCCTGACACCCGAGCACATTCCACCGAGCCATCTTGTCGCTGCACGACAAACTCTCCGTGCGGTCGCCCCGGCCGGGCTTGGTCCTAAGAAGCCCCACCGTGTGGTACAACGTGGCCGGGGCGTGCAAATCCTGGCCTCCGCCCGGCACGCACTTCGCCCCCGTTCTATATATGTCCTCGGCTGAGGGGACGAAAACAGTATTTCTATGTTACAGTCACAATTTTGTTTAGTTTTGATTAGGTTTTTTTTACCCTGCTTATCCCCATCAACCGGCGCTTTTGTGTTTATTGGTTCTAACACTAACAAAGTGTGCAGCATTAAAGATTTTATAGTTATCTGAGTTAGTAAAAAGAAATAGGAGAAATGCTGTATCTCCTGAAAGTTCTTTCTTGACGATTTCTTTCCCCAATTGAAATGTTTCTTTATTTTTACAACGTGATAGTCTCCATGTTCTTTAAAACAGAATGTAAACCCTCATATTTGTCAATAATTTAATGTCAACCCTATATTTGTCAATGGTTTAATGTAAACCTTCATAATTTACTGTAAACCCTCATACTTGTCAATAATTTACTGTAAACCCTCATACTTGTCAATAATTTACTGTAAACCCTCATACTTGTCAATAATTTACTGTAAACCCTCATATTTGTCAAGCATTTTTTTTCATTTGTAAATGATTATTTACTGCAACAGATTAGTCTGCTAAAACAACAATGGCATTCCTACGGAGGCTCAATCATTGATAAAAGAATAATAATAAAACAGGTCTCTATCAGGACATGTAGACTTGACTCTTTCCTGTCTATGACAATGGGAGTATCAATTCACAACAAGTTTCATTTTGCATAAACATATATGCATTAGCGATGGTTTTTATTTTATAACAATCCTTTTCTCAGCGACAATAATTGATTATCTGAAATCTCTCCAAATTTGGATGAAAAAACCCTGGTTTTGAGCATATTTATTGGGACAATATAGACCTGCAGTCAATGACAGTAACAGAACCGTTTTTTCCTTTTTTTAAACAGAAAGACAGACCTCTCGTCCGTTTCAGTGCCGAAGATTAGAGGCGGTACAAGAGAGTAACAAACACACAAAAGAAGGAGGGGAGTAAAGACGATAGATGTTTAATAGGAAAGAAAAAGCAAACCACACCAGAGCACCCGCCAACCACCCACTTAGGACTCTGAAGATGTCTACGATTCAGAGCTAGATCTAGATTGGTCTGACAGTTTTGACAGTGATTTGCTGATAACTCACTATTCTGAGAGGGCAGGACAAATTTTTTTTTTTTCAACCAACAAAACACAGATGCTTAAACAAATGCCCCAAATACCTTCTACATAATTATCACTACCTTTAAAATGATACTAAATATGTAATATAAGGTACATGTTTGTGTAAAACTAGTTTCGCATTTCAAAAAATGTCACCAAGCAATACCTGGGCCATATTGAAAAATAATTCCAGCAAACTGGGGAAAAAATTATAATGGGAAAGAGTTAAGTCCATATTCTCCCAGAAAATTGGACCAGTCACAATATCTAGCTTGACAAGGTTACCAGAAGTCCTTAAAAGGCAAACAGCTCTAAATCCAACTTCTTTGTTAGACCATGGTAAAATTTAATGCTGTCAGACAAGTCGCTTCCTCAGAATTACAAAGTTTTATCTGACATTTTTGAGTTACTAGGGCCATGAGTCAGAAACCAAATGTTCCGTCAACACTATCAAAAACGTAAGATTATACGAAGTCGTTATCAAGATATTCAAAGAATTGAATACGAAAAAGCTTGAAATGTTGTGAAACTCAAAATTGTTTTCATTCCATTTCTCAAAACCAGGTACTGAGCTTATAGAAATTCGTAATTCTAGGGTAACAAAGTGTATTGTGGGGTACAACGTTTTAAGCAATCGAGATCCTCGAGTTTTTCTACCATAGTTAATATTGCCTTGAAGGCGAATACCAGACTTCAATTCAGGAGTATAAGTATAAAAAACTAACAGCTGATTTATGTTAATAAAGAGTTGTTATTTACAGTAAATGCTTACCCTCATCATTTGAGGCAGACTTCAGCTTCAAACTTCTGTCCTCCGAATGTCTTGCTTTTTTCACAACATGTCCAATGTTTTCATCATCAACACTTCCTTCACTTTGCTGTTTATTCATACCAGGGCTGCCTGATTTCCTTTTCCTACTCACAACATCCGTAATTTCATTTGAGTTTCTATATTCACACGAGTTCACACACCCCTCAGTGATAGAAGACTGGCAGTTTGTCAAAGCAGCAACTTTGTTACCATCTTTCTCAGTGGAATCATTATCGTTTTCAATATTCAAATCATTTTCCTCCGCTTTCTGAGATTGATCAGCACATTTCAGAAACTCTGATCCCAAGCTTCCAGTTGGAGATGCTCTCTTGTCAGAACTTCCTGTCTTCTCTTTCCGAGTTGACTTTGGGAAGATGGAGGCATCGCCACCTGTGGAGTAGCAGTCGGCACTTCACACACACAAGACAGAACAAGTTTATTTTGAACACAAACAAACAGCACAGAATAAACAGTTTGCTGAGCGGTTTTAGCTTAATTTATGAAAGAAAGAGTTTACTTATTTAATCTCTTATAAGTTATACCCTATTCTAATCTGTTTCCAACAAAGGGTTTTCATTTCTGATTCTGATAGTCTGTGATCAGTAGTTTCCATCAAATATTTATAACATCCACCGACACAGTAAAGTGAAGGAATCATAATAAGCTGACCAAAAAAATTAAAAGAAAACAAATATTTTGAAAGGTTCCTTTTGCAAACGTATGAAAGACAATTTCAAATCTCATTAACACCATGTAACATAAAAACAGCTAAAAAATCTCAGCCAGCCAGGAAAATGCTCCTTCAAATGATCAAATCATGTTGTTCCTACACGGCTGTTCAACTAGCCCGGAAACCGCTCCTTTAGTTGCTCCGTGCCAGCGGTCAGTGCCACCCATGTGTTGGTCATTAAATCCGCGGTCAGCCGTGCTCACTACCGTGATGCCAGTGGCGCGCCCCCACCTGCCCGTGTATGCATTTCCTCCAAATTATGGTG
Source organism: Aplysia californica (assembly GCF_000002075.1). Taxonomy (NCBI): domain Eukaryota; kingdom Metazoa; phylum Mollusca; class Gastropoda; order Aplysiida; family Aplysiidae; genus Aplysia; species Aplysia californica. The sequence continues at coordinate 515,493 of NW_004797487.1, read as the reverse complement.
TCATTCCCACCCCGATATCTCCAGATCTAAAGATGTGATATCACCATATGACCCACCATTTTAAAGCCCAGCTTTCCCCCTAAAAGACGATATAACTTTGGTTGATCTCAGTTCACAACCTTGAATTTATCCAACTACATTCCCCAAGACGTTTTTCTATCGAATCGGGTTCCTTTTTCAGTGTTAATTGAATTTAAACGCCAATAACTTCGTAAAGCCACCATCCCTTTCATTTCTTTTTTTAAAATCTAGTAGGGATAAATATATTGTACAACTTGTGCAAGTTTCAACTTTGTGTCGTTTTTCTGTGATTTTTAATTAATTTTAAACATTATATAGACGTTCTCTAAGATGTGTTTCTATCGAATCGGATTCGTTTTTCAGTGTTATTTGAATTTTAAACGTCAATAACCTTGTAAACTCACCATCAGTTTCAATTCTTTTTTCGAAATCTAGTAGGGATAGGTATACTGTACAAATTGTGCAAGGTTCAAATTTGTGTCGTTTTTCTGTGATTTTTTTTTTATTAAAAATTTTATTTTACATAGATCTATACGTTCCTCGAGACATGTTTCTATCAAGTCGGATCCCTTTTCAGTGTTATTTGAATTTTGAACATCAATAACTTCGTAAATTCACCATCACTTTCAATTCTTTTTATAAATCTAGTAGGGAGAGGTATACTGTACGTACAAATGGTGTAAGTTTCAACTTTTGTGTCGTTTTTCTGTGACTTTTTTCTTCTTTAATATGATATAGAAGTTTTTTGTTCAGTGTTCACAAGATTTTTTTTGTTTGTGTTTTGTTTCAAATCTAGATCTAGCATCTCTTAAAATGTAATAATAATGATATAGTGTGTTTACTAATATTGTGACAGTAGGCTTAAATGCAGTTATAAGTGCTGACACCCTGACTGGTGATACCCGCGATCCTAGAGTGATACGTTTTTATCAAGAGTCGTCACATGTGACAGCTGGACTTGGGGAACTGCAGACATATTGAGAAAAGCCGCGAATCTCCACTCAAGACTTAATATCTTTGCTTTAGGCAATGACACACAGATGCAGCCAAGTAATTTTGAAACTTTACTCAATTTCTGACCCAATATCTTAGAATTGTCAAAATCGACAGCAGCTAACATGTTCAAATTTAATGAAATAAATCATGACCCTCTATCAATGTTTAAACATCTATTCACTTTTCATTCTTCGTCATCTCGTATTTCTTCATCTTAATTAGTTGCATGATTGCTCTAAGAAATATGTCAGATGATGCTTATTCAAAGTATACGGTTTTATGCACAGTTGGTGTTGTAGTTTGGGCTTAGTCGCAGGTTAAACAAAGCTGAAAACTGCAGCAATAACATTTTCATTGCGAATCTGTCAGTCAGGTATAATTCCCCGCGCTGACCTCTTGACCCGTTGGTAATGGCTGGTTCGAATTACGCTGAGCGTCGGGGCGCTGCGGGGTGCCGAAAGAACTAAAGTACTGCTCGTGAACAGCCGTGCCTATCCCTCCATTATTTCAAAGCCCGATCTTAGTTTTCCTTAGCACAACAATAGTCGCCTCTTTGATTCTTTCTTTGATTTAAGCTTACAACAAATGAAGATGTTTTACTTGAAAATGTGATCCGCACACATCAACTTCATCAGCACAATTCAGAACATTTGGGAGGTAAGCTGCTACAATGCCCTCAGTCGCGACCCGCCCAGGCAGGGTGGGACATGAAATTCCAGCTAACAGACAAAGCTACAGGAAACCTTACAGTTTACTGACATAGTTCAGCATTTCTTTATTTAGTGTGTTCACTCACATGGAGTATGGCTTGTAAAAAAATGGAAAGTAACTCCTGGTCGCAGACTGCATCGGTTGTCGTTGCTTGGGCTTGGCTTGATAAAGACGTCACTCGGCTGGCCAGCATACACTCTCTTCAGTTCCTCGTAAAGAAATCTGGACAATAAACATAAAGAGATTTGTTTGCCATTTTGACTGAGTCAAACGCACTTCTTGACACCGTAACGGTTATTAAGAAGCTAGCGGCAGGCTGCCTGGAAAAATAATCCAGGAAAGACAATGTAAATTCAGACGTCATTAAAGACTCGTTTGTGTGTTTTGTCAGAGTAAAGAGAAGCACATTGATACAGTGGAACTCGGATTCAACGAGAACTCGGATTCAACGAGATGAGATAGATTCCCCGTTTTTTTTCTTCTTTAAAATCAATAAAAATAACCTGGATTCAACGAGCACTTACATCAGCGAGCTCGGATTCAACGAGGTCGCTTCCAGGGTGAACAGCCCTGCAGACGTGGCTTCGCTCATTTTTCTCCCAGAACGAACTTGATCTATTCCCGGAAACCATCCATTGCACCTGCATCGTGAACCATTATAATTCAATTAGCCGATTGCATGCGACCAATCAGCGGCCCTTTTTCATACCAACACATGCATAGTTGGCACGCACACGTGTCTACTCTGGCGTGTGGCGGGGTTGGATAGGTGGCCTGCACACCTACGTGACAGTGTGTACATGTCAGGGAAGGGGGGGGGGGGGGCACTAGCGGTACGGGCGTTGAACATTGCAGATACAAACACGTCACAGTCTTTTTTCCCCTCGGCAACTGATCATTATTACAATAATAAGGTAGTCTTGACGTAGATCTACGTAATGAATTGTGCGCTGGTCTATGAAATCAAAAGTCGTCGTATGCTAGGCTCTGCACAGCAACACAACATTTTGGTAAACAATCGAGATGAAACCGGTGTGTGCATTTGAACGAATCGGTCTTTTTTTTTTTTTACACGGCTCATAATATGAAGGCATTTCAGGCACTACTTGTGACTTCTCTTTATACATTACTTGCTCAGTGCCTGTAATTATCTACACAAACCCTTGTGTTTGCTATAACGAACACTCGGATTCAACGAGATTTTAGGTCAGGCCCGGCAACCTCGTTGAATCCGAGTTCCACTGTACGACAATGGTTATTTAGTGGTGGGGAAAAGTAAGACAGACAAACAGAAAAAAAGAGTGAAAGTAAAGAAAAAAGAACCACCAGTTGTGTCCTTCAACCACCCACTCATTTAGATTTGAACACACATTTCCTCAGGATGATTGTACTTGCGACAAACTGTACACACAGAGACCAGCTGTGACTAAGCATCCCTCATCAACAAACATAAGTTTACTTCTAGTCAGATTTTGTCTTAAAAAAAAAAACACCAAAAAAGCAACAGCGTCTAGGTGTCAAATTTTTAAAGCTAAATTCACAGCACAGTGATATTTTGTCAAGCCTAAGAGGTAATTCAATGAAGAGAGAGAAAAATCAAAGTGTCAGCGGTGGTGGCAGAGAACGTGAGCAACATGGAGTACTCCCCGAACAAGATGCAACACACTCTAACATCGTACATTTTAGATTTACTGACAAAAGTTTGTATACATGTGTACGTTTTCGAGTTGTTGCTCATCCACGATGTGTGCCATACATTTCCTTTAAAGGAGCACATGCCATTAGAACTTTCGTGAAGTTGCTCAGTTTTTTTTTTTACATTTTCACTGTGGAGAAGAGAAGTATGCCGATCCCTTTCTTTCAAAAACCTCCCATAACATTTGACAAGCTTACTAGTTTTCCTTGAAGGTGTAGCAATAAACATCCAAGAAAGCGACGGGTTCACATGACAATGGGTTTTCTTTGAAACTCACTGAAAGAGGCATATGAAATAGATTGGCAATATAAGCAAAACAGCAGTGATACATACTACCGACCCCCCTCCCCCCAAAAAAAACAACAACCCCCAAAACAACCCCAATGCAATTATGTCCTAAAAGCTAAAACAATAAAATCAATAAGGCTAAAAGAAATATTAAACATACAGAACAGAAAAAAGAAATCTCTCATCAAGCCCCCCC
>NW_004797487.1:510224-511326 GCF_000002075.1 Aplysia californica | reverse complement strand
AAAGGGAACATTTCTCCGTGCTCATGTCTCTCTACTCCACAAAAGGGAACATTTCTCCGGGCTCATGTCTCTCTACTCCACAAAAGGGAACATTTCTCCGTGCTCATGTCTCTCTACTCCACAAAAGGGAACATTTCTCCGTGCTCATGTCTCTCTACTCCACAAAAGGGTTCTACGTGCTCATGTCTTTCTACTCCACAAAAGAGAACATATCTCCGTGCTCATGTCTACCTTCAAAAAGAAAAGGGAGCATTTTTCCCTGCTCATGTCTCTCTCCACAAAAGGGAACATTCTCACCTGACAAACGATCTCCTGGCCAGGATCTCGGCATGGCTGTCGTTGAGGACGTCCCCTGTATCCATACAAAAAACATCTCAAGTTACTTGTGTGAAAAGGTGAAACATCTAGAAGATACCGGGATTGTGTTCGAAGTAGATCTCAGATAGTTCATCACAAGCTTAAAAAACAAGGATAGCTACAAGGAATAAAGTTACAAAACTTTTTCCACCACAAATCCTGATAGTGTTGAAGACCAAAACTGTTGTGTCTCAGAACACTATTATTGTGCAAAAATACTTGAAAATGGTACTCTTTCCGGACGTATCGCCGATATATCCGTGTGAGTCCACACCCCTTGCCGACGTACCGCCGATATATCGGCTCTGATAGGGTGCCTCAGTATTGTTTCGTTTTAACACGATCCGTCATTTAAAATTACTTTTTATTGTTATTGAAAAACTCGGAAAGGACTTATCTAGTTTCACTTTGTCAAAGCGTGGTTTTGGGGAAAATGAGTGAATTTGTTCTTGCGGTCTTGCATCATCAAAACGATGTAACCGGACTCAGCATAAATATCATAACTCTAACAAAAATTGGAATATTGCTTTTAAATAAAAAGCTGCGCATTCAGAAAAGTATGGATTATGCTCTTGGCCTGTATATATATATACGATAAGATAGCTATGCTGATTTGGTTTCACATGTTTCGAGAAGGTGTTTTTTTCCGTCAAAATTTATTTTTCTTATCACTCACAGCGCCGAATCAGCGGTCGTTTAGTTTCGCCAGGCCGTACGCCGCTAGGTCAGCGTGACCGGGGTCAGC
>NW_004797487.1:493021-507487 GCF_000002075.1 Aplysia californica | reverse complement strand
CCCCACCCGATGTGAATTATTAGACCACGTCGATCAATGCTTTATACCGGACAAGATGTGCATTTATAGTTTTTAACAAGGTGAAAGAAGTTGAGAGTAAAATTTCAGACTCAATATTCTCACATTATTAACTCTATTACAAAGAATCATTTTCTCTAACACAACAATTACTTAGGATCAATGTACCTGTATTGCTCATTTTTGACTTGCCGATACATTTTGATCCAGTGCCTAGAGCCACAGCTCTCAGATGGTACTTTTTGTTCTCACCTGAAAAGAGAGAGGAAAAAAAAAAATTCTTCAAATTAGTAGCTCCTCGTTGCTTATTGCCCTCGGCAGTTTTGAGATATCGAGTAAAATCTTAATTTATTCTTTTCCAAACTTTGAACTATTAAATCCCTAATTTCCAGTGATTAATTATATTTTTGGAACCAAAGCAGCTAGACTAACACTCTTTTCATCCATTAATGAAACTTGCACAGGATCTTTACTTTGATCCATGTTGTATTCTATCAAAATGGAACACATGCGACTTGTTTTGTCGTGTTGCTCCATCACGTGGACTACCACTATTTTAGCTCCATCATGTGGGCTACCAATACTCTTGCTTCATCCAGACCAAGAATAGTGAACAGTACAGTACATTGATACTGCTACTATCCAGTGACCACAGAACAAGTTTTTGTGCAATTCCCATTGGACAGGGTTTGACGTATAATTTGAGAGGGCTCAGATTTACCTTCACGGAGGGGCAAAACTACCATTTTGGCACATTTGATCTGATCTTTCTAATATTCAAACATGTTCAATTTTCCAAGCCCTGATCTGGAGCAGTTGATAAAAAAGACCACAACCAACAGCCAGTCAGAATGTTATTGTGTCACATGACCCTGCAGGGCCACAACTTTCGCTTTCAAGTGGAATACAGTAGAGTCACATAAGGACTTCTGGGTCAAATTTGATGAAGCAGGTTGCACTATATTTGATAAAGTATAAAGCATGTCATTGGCAAGCCCCATTTCCCCAGTCTGAGCCACTCCATCTGAACTTGCAGAGATCAAATTCAACTGACAAATATAATTCCAGTTGAAAACTTTATATATAATGCCACTGACTGGACTGCAATGATAGCACCTTTGAAGTAAAAAAAATTATGTGATAATTTAACTCATCATTTAATACCATTCACATTGTTGTCGTCTTTTGATTGCTGACGATATCTCATGATAACAGTAGACAACAAAGTCCATTCCTTCAGTTTCTGAGGTTTTCCTTTCTTGGGTAGCGTTTTGTATTTGTTGTGGGCAGCAGCGGCTACTTCGGCAGGGAAACTTTCCTCATTGCAGAAATCTTCTCGCATCTTCCGACTCATTTTTCTCTCCAGATGGTCATGAAGTTGAAGGTCATAAAACTCTGCGGAAAACCATATAAAAATATGAGCATATTTTACTCATAAGTTAACGAAATGATTCGAAAGGCAATGGATCTAAACAAGATCCAGTTGTGAAACAGACATCATCAGTTTTGGTTCCCCAACGTCCTTTCTCAGCCTGGATGCTATTTTAAAAAAAACCTATATCATTCTTGTCTTTTTCCCTCATCCATCTGTTCAAGTTCTCTGAGTAAGTTATACTGATCTACATCTTCTTCTTTTGACTTTTATTTGTCAGTGACAGTGACAGAACACATTCTTGTCAAGGCCATTTAGTTGATTCAAGTTCAAATGTTATTTATTATAAAAGCTGCACTGGTCCCTTCTGAGTTGTTTTAATTTGTGACCATCCCACTCTGGATTCTCCGTATTTCCTCATTTCGCTTTTTTATTTTCGCACCATAATTTATACGTAGTGACTATTTCTCTGAACGTTCAGAGAAATAGTGCTGATCTTTATTTCTCCGAACGGTTTCCGGCTTCCGGTCTTGTAATTTTTTGCCTATTTATTGCGAGAGTTCGGCGCCAACTTTCATTCTGCCTCCTCTGGTCTGGGAAGGGGAAGGAACACCGCATGGCAAGCCCGCCTACATACAACCTTCAGTAACACCCATCACACACCCACCACCATCATGCACATGTACACACACAAACTTATACACACACTAACTAAACATGATCAGTGGGCAACTTTTGAACGTATGACGAGCTGAGTTGTGGATGGAGAGACAGTGTGAGTGACAGAGCGGGTGAAAGGAAGAGTTTACGAGTGTATCCACAGGCGACAGCAACTACAAGACGACGACACCGACCCCCCCAGGCCTGGTCCACAGCTCACGAACGAAAGGAATGTGGCTAAGGCAGTGTTTTGCCTATACATTTTTGTATTATTGTCCATGGTTCGCAGGGTGCAAGGGAAAGAGTGAGATTTTCTTTGTGTGTGCCTGGAGGGAGGGGGTGGGGTGTGAAAGTCATGAGGACGGGGATGAGCCGCGGGAGGGAACACAGGAATTGAATGAATGAGTGAAACTGAAAGAGAGGAACGACTCATGAGCACTGGAGTGAATGGATCCTGTGTTTCTATTTTTGAATACTTTGAACTGCTACTGAATAAAGGCTGAAATAAAGCCCGAAAAGCACACACACACTCCTCACTCTCCACTTACACACTTACTACCACACACAGACACACTCACACATGCACATGCATAGACACACACACACACACACACACACAGGAGCAAATTTTTGGGTCTATATCTATTTCAATTTTCAAGAGCTAGTCTAGAGATTTTTAGATGAGTGTAAAAACATGAAAAAGAAAGGTTTCACAACAGAATTAAATCAAAATTAGTCGAACAGCCCATAAATAACCACAAAAATTAACAAATAAGGGTGTGTGTCAACCTGTCCGAAGAAGATTGCCTGTTTCAACCCTAAAAGTGCGTAAATTTTTTTAAAAGTACAGGATATAATGTAAATTATATGGAATCACACACATTAAGGGGCCTGCCAGTGTCAGTACATGTAATCGGTTTTGGTGGAACGTACGCTCTGACATAAAACATTTAAATTTATATATATATATAAATATAAATGTAGGCCCTATATATTTAGAATCTAATGAAGGTAGGAACATAAAATTAAATGACGTTAGACTATGCAACACCCCCCCCCCCCCCTTTCCCCAACAAAAAATAAATTGATAGAAAAACAACACATCAGAAAAATAACAAGAAAAAAAATTACACTTACACATTAACAAAATAAAATACCACAAAGAGTCAAAGAGGGAAAAATAAAAGTAACTGTAACGTATTCAACAAATCAATGTGGTGACAACAATTGAGAAAGAGACTAAGTGAAGCTAAGTGAACTTTCTTTCAAAAGTAAAGAGGTTCGGTTTCTTTCTTTTTTTCCTGTTAAAAAAAATTTGACTTTATTCCCCGACCAAAAAATGCCCAAAAATCGAACCACGATTGATTGGTCGCGGCCGCGACAAACGCAGAAGCTAGTTCTATGTGTCGTTATCAATAACCCTCCGTAGATCTAGATCTAGACAGCGCACGAGTGAACACAACACATTAAGTTTAAGAGCAGCACCCTTCATAGGCAACACGTCATATATATATCTGTAGCGAAAAACTGTTTGGAACTGTAGCATTTCTTTATATAAATATTTACTGCGGACATTTTTTTTGGACCGATTGAACCATATTGTATACAAACAATCTTTGGTAGGCCTATACTCTATTATAATATCCGAAATTTGCGGGAAAGGATGTGATTTCAGAGTGTTCGGAGAAATAGTGCCCAGCTTTATTTTCCCGAACGTTCGGAGAAATAGTGCCTAGCTTTATTTTCCCGAACGTTCGGAGAAATAGTGCCGGCCTAATTTATAAGTTATTTTTCATTTTTGTTGCTACAATCCATGGCAATTTTTTGTTTTATTTCTGAGGTTGAGGCAGAGTACATGACACATCTACCATGAAAAGACAAAAAGTTATAGTTCAATAATAACTATACGAAGTGGCTAGCCGTACTTAAGTACGGCTAGACTGCAAGTCTAGCCGTACTTAGATCTAGGTTTGGCCCTATCGACTCAAGCCTGTTAAGTACACAGGTCTCATTAGATCTAGATGTAGTAATTATTCAGGTTCAAATACATGCAAGTCAGTAAGGCACCTTTTTGTTTTGTCTGAAATACAAATACTTTAGGCATTGCAAACTAAAAATTTCATTTACAATTTAGCCATCAATATTAAGTACGGCTAGCCTGACAGTCTAGCCGTCCTTAAGTACGGCTAGCCTGGCTGTCTACCCGTACTTAAGTACGGCTAGACTGCCAGTCTAGCCGTACTTATCTTAGGCCCTATTAACATTAGAAAACAGGAGGTTTAAAATACATGCACTGTCATTTAGGCACCTGGTTTCGTCTCAAATACAAATACTTTAGGTACTGCACACTAAAAAAGTATATTTACAATTCAGTAGGCCTATTTTTTGTTAAATGGTCAGTCTAGCCATCATATTAAGAATAAGTACGGCTAGACTGCGAGTCTAGCCGTACTTAAGTACGGCTAGACTGCCAGTCTAGCCGTCATTAATACGGCTAGCCTCTTCCATAACTATAAAATATAATAGATCAAGAAAATCTAGATCGAGTTCTAGATCTAGCTAGAATCTAATCTAATCTAGATCTAGATAGATCTATATCTATATCTAGATAAACTAGATCTAGAATCTAGATCTAGATCTAGATTCTAGTAGAATCTACGAAGATGAGATTTAAATCCTAAACATTTGACGAATGAATTTGACGTGCTTGGTTTGAACTTTTGGCACTCTTTGGAAATCGCCTTTTCGTTTCAATTGATAATTTGCCATGTAAGCGTGAAGATTGAGCTTTTTAAAAAAAATTATTATTTTTGCTTTGGGCTAGGTTGTATCCACTACAACAGATCGCATCGCTGAGATCGGCACCGCATGTTGCATCTCTGAGTAGACTAGAGGCCTAAGTTTGTTTTGATTTCGTGGTTCAAAGGGGGATAACTCCCGTTATAATTTGAAAAACAGTAGAGTGCTTTCCCCTGAATTTGTCCTAAGATGGCAGCCTCCATGAATCGCTTAATGTTTTCAAAGTTATGTTCGCTTTGTGGTACAATGCACTCACTACAGCGGTTCCTCTTTCACAGATTACACACTGCCAGATCAAAGCGACTAAATTGTCAAAGTGCAGTCAACGTATTTTCTGACAATGATATAGAAAGGTCTCTAATGTTATTTTATTTTGGACTTAAGTACGGCTAGCCATTTCGTATTATTATTATTCATTATATTATAATAAATAGATCTTGATCTAGATAAATAGATCTAAATCTAGATCTAGAATCTAGTATAGGAGGCCTAGATCTAGATATATAGATCTAGAGCTAAATCTATATTTTAATGAATTTATGAGTGAGGCTTGACTAGATTCTAGATCTAGATTCTAGATCTAGAATCTAGACTCTAGGAGTCTAGAGTCTAGGTCATTAGGAGGATGATTAGGATGAACGTGCCAATCATCTATCAGAATTTTTCTTGCGAGATCAAGTAGAAAAACTGAATCTAAATTAAAAGGGTGAAAGGAGTTATGCAGAGGACTGGCCGACCAACAACACCTAACCCTAACCCTGTACTAGCTATACTACCCCTAAACTAGGCTAAACTTGACCTAACTTTAACCACATGCGGCTAAACGTAGTACGACACATCTGCCTGATTGGCTACTTATTTTAATTTTAGCAATTTGATGTCATCACATCCTGGGATACCCGCAGACTAGCCTATTTTTAGAAGGCCGTGGGGATACCAAAGATTCTCTACTACACTACACATTACATGATCTTTGGAGATATCGCTTGGAACGACATGTTGGGTCAGTGGCTTGACCTATTATCAGTGTCAATGTGTTTCGAACTGTATAATTTCACACTTGCGGCTAACTGCAGCATGTCAGCCATACTCTGATGATGGAAGATCGCTTAGATGCTTTATACCAGCATGTACAAGAGCCAACACACCACAGAGCTAGCCAACAGGCCAATATAATCTTAGACTTGATATTCACAAATGTAATGAGGAGGGCATGATAGAGGAAGTGAACTATGAACCTCCCTTAGAGAAAAGCCACCACTCTACCCTGGTCTTTCAGATAAATTGCTATGAAAAAAGATAAACCGCACAGGCCCCGCTATGTGTATGACAGAGCCGACTGTGACAGGATTAAAAATGATCTTCAATCAATAAACTCGGAGACTACCCTTGATGAACTAACATTTGAAGCCACCTGGACAGAGATCAAACAAATACTAATCAATAGTATGGACACAAAAAAAATATATTCCCAGGAGCAGACCTGGAAAAAAGCTGAGAAACCCACTGTGGATGAATTTTATTGAATGACAAGGCTTTGGCCATGGTTAAAGAAAAACACACCACTTTCAAAAGGTATTATATGAGACAAGAGAGGGTAAGGACTATGCAGACTAAGCAAAAGCAAGAAACCAAGCCAAATGGGAATGCCGCAAGGCAGTACGAGACTTTGAAAGAAAGATAGCCCAAGAATCCAAGCAAGACATCAAAGCATTTTTCAAATATGCCAAGAGCAAACTGAACACAAGGAGTGGTATTGCGGATCTGGTCTGTGATGATGGTAGTGTGGCAAGCACGGACAAGGATAAAGCCGAGGCTCTCAATAGTTTTTTCTGCTCAGTCTTCACGAGAGAGGACACAAGAGAAATACCTGAGTTTCAGCACAGAGATGTTAATTGTAAGTTTGAAGATATGCATATATAACTAAAGAAGATGTGCTCAAGAAGCTTGCTAAGCTAAATCCCATCAAAGCCCAGGATCCAGACAACATCCCATCATCCGTCCTCAAACAATGTGCCTCTGAACTAGCTGCCCCGCTGGCAACTCTAATGAATAGGTCACTGCAGGAAGGAGTTATACAGTGGAGTCCACTTTATAACGAGTCCTGACACAACGAGAAGTCTGTTATAAAGACACTATTCTAAAACCCCGTTTTTTTCTCCTTCTTTATCTTTGTAAATAAAATACTGCTATTGCGCAATCAGACCGTCGCGCGAGTCGGTTTTAACGGAATATTGCTGCTGCTGTGCACAGCGCACAGACCAATTATATATATATTATAAATATAAAACCTTGCCAGTTGAGAAAGTTGTTGGTGATCCAGCGAAAGTAAGAATGGGAGAGCCCACGCGAACCAACAATGAAGGCCGGAGCGAATGAGTAGGGAGGGAGTGGCATGCGCAAACAAGCAGAACGCATTGTGTGATAGGCCAGCCTAGTCTAGATTATCTAGGCCTACTATGCCTCTCACTTCTCTGGTGCGGGATGGAGAGGTCACAATGCTGTGATAGATGGAGTGAATGTGTGACATGTGCAAGCAAACGCAACGCACCACAGGGTGGGGTGGGGTGGGGGACAACACCGCGGGCGAGTTAGCCTAGAGCCAGAGCCCTTTCTTTCTGATCACCAACGCCGAGCTGTCAACATTGCTAGGGCTAGAGAAAGAAACCTAATTTGATTTTTGATCAAGTAAGACCTACAGATCATGTGGAACAAATCATCATCAGGGGAAATACAAAAAGGAATAAACAGAACGCCAAACTCATACATTAGGCCTACTTTACTATTTCCCTTGAATTTATTACTGGATCCCTTGTAACGAGAATCCTGCTATAACTGACATTTCGCACCGGTCCCCTCCCTCTCGTTATAACAGGATTCCACTGTACCATCCAAGTGAAAGCTAGCCCATGTTTCACCTATCTTCAAAAAAGGCAAAAAAACCACCCCAAGAAACTGTCGTCTAGTGAGTCTAACGAGCGTGGCCTGTAAGGTATTGGAATCCATCATCAGAGATCAGCTCATTAAACATTTCCAGCAAAATGACCTGTTGAGCAACTGTCAACATGGTTTCATGAGCGGCAGAAGTTGTTCAACCAATCTGTTAGCGGTGATTGACCTATGGACTTCAATCATTGAGGCAGATGACTGTGTCGACACCATTTATCTAGACTTTGCTAAGGCCTTCGATTCCGTCCCTCACGAACGTTTATTGACAAAACTGGAAGGCTATGGAATTGAGGGGCAGATTCATGCTTGGATAAGGGACTTCTTGACTGATAGGCAACCGTGTGTGGTTGTAAACGGAGAGGAGTCATCCTGGGAGCATGTGCAATCGGGAATCCCTCAGGGAAGTGTGCTAGGTCCGTTTCTCTTTGTATGCTTCGTCAATGACCTCCCTGAAAATATCCTCTCTGCTACTTTTCTGTTCACGGATGATACAAAGATTTTTGCTGAAGTACCTGACTATTCGGACAACCTCCAGGATGACTTGAACAGACTCCAGCTCTGGTCTGATACGTGGCAATTGAGGTTTAATGCAGAAAAGTGCAAGGTTTTGTACATTGGGAAAAATAGAAACCCCTGTGAGTACAAGATGACATCCAAAGGTGAATGCATCACTCTAGAATCTGTGAGACTAGAAAAAGACCTAGGTGTGAATATTGATAGTGATCTAAAATTCAGCAAACATGTCAGTATCCAGGTCAACAAAGCTAACAATCTTCTCGCACTGATCCAGAGAGGTTTCATAATGCTGGACAAAGTGTCCCTTTCTACTCTGTACAAATCAATCATTCGTCCTCATCTAGAGTATGGAAATGTGGTCTGGCACCCCAGACTTAAAGGTGATGAAGAACAACTTGAAAAAGTGCAACGTCGGGCCACCAAACTAATTCCTGAACTACAGCACCTTGCTTACTGCGATCGTCTCAGAAAATTGGATCTGCCATCGGTGTACTATCGGAGAGCTAGAGGCGACATGATTGAATGCTACAAGTATTTAACAGGAATTTACAACGTAATGGCAGACATTTTACCACGGGATCTACACTCTAACACAAGGGGACACAGCCTAAAATTGAAAAAAACCCATGTGAAAACAGCAGTCCGCCAAAACTTCTTCAGTGTACGCACAGTTAACACTTGGAATTCCCTACCAGAAAATTTGATGTCGGCACCATCCTTGAATGCTTTCAAGAATAAGATTGACATGGTCTGGAAGGCACATAAATTCTCCATGAACCTAGACTGGTTTCAAACTGCCAGATCCATGAGCACCAACCTACAGATAACAGAGTGTGAAAACAACGAGCAGGAAGGAACAAGCAATGAAAGCAACGAACGGCTGATAGGCGACTAGCCTGACCACAGCCGTACTTCAAAACTAAAACTAAAAAAACTAGATCGTTGATGCTCAGAACAGTAAGAGAACTGATGATTGAAATTGAAACACGGTAAATGCAAAGAAAATAAAGCACGCGAAAATTTCCATAACGCCCAGAGATTACTACCCCGGGGCCTGATAAACAATGCACAGAAGAGATTATAAGCAGCAGCATCATCAGAGCACTGCATCATATCACATTACCTGTATGTCTCCTGGAAAAACGTTGCACCAAAATGTCGTGCCATGGTAGGTATACACGATCTTTGATGCCATGCGGTTGGCTACATTCAGATCATGTAGTCACGTAATCATAGAGGTTTCCCTGTCTGACGTCACTCAAGATGGCCGCCTTACCTAAAAATAGTTTGCCTCGTTCTACGCTTAGTTGCATGTAGAAACTTTAACCCTAACCTTAACCCCAACCCTAACACATGCAGCTAAACGTAGAACGACACACCTGCCTGATGGGCTGCTAATTGTATGTGATTTCATCACATCTTGTTGGTAGTGTAAACACGGCTTCGCGGGTACTCGCGGCCTTCCGACCGCGTGGTATCGGTGAAATTATATGTCCGATTATTAGGAGCTGGAGAATTGCCGACGAAAGCGAAGCCCCTCGCGGTCGGCCGGTTGAAAAATTGGCACGCGTGCATTCAAATGCTTCGCGGAACGAGGGATGATTAAATACTGTATTTCCATTGGCGGAAAACTGTAGAGCTTTAAACGAGCTTTCCTGTGGTATATATTTGGCCTTCGGCGTCTAAATAGAAAGCATTAAAAAATACTGTCAAAATGTTTAAAGATCACTTTTTACAAAAAATATGTAAAATACCGGCTTATAAAAGGTATCAATTAAAAGATCGGTGCATTTTCCATTAAAATAAAGTAATCAACTTGGAATGATTTTTCATCAATCCTTCCGCGAGACTCGGAAAGCATGTGAAAGCGGGGGACACTACAGTATAGAGCCGACTCGCTCGCCGCGGGGACCGGTGCGGCGCCGGCCGCGTCAATTCTCAGTGTTTTAGTCGAAATAACAACAGATCATCGTGTTTGAGGCGATAAAATACTGATTTGTAATGATCTCAGTCTTGAAAAAAAATTAGGCTCCATATATTTGTTAAAGTGATTGTACTCTGTTAATGTGGAGATGTTTAGTGCTCTTGGTACTCTTTCATTGTCTGTCAAACATGGAGTTGCAGCCAGTGACTGACTTTAACAAAATTGATCAAATTTTAAACAACTACCATTTTCTTAAAATTTGACTGAGAGGTTAAAGAATGGTACCAAAATGCTCAGTGGATATAGGCCTTTCAAATGGAACAGATAAATTTGGCATACAGCTACTTCGAAACTTAAGTTTCTGGTACCTACATCTTGGGATACCCAAAGACTATTTTTAGAAGGCCATGGAGATACCAAAAATTCTCTACTACTACTACTCGATCATTGGAGATTCCGCGTAGAACGACATCATGTTGGGTCCGTGGTTTGATGTATAAATCCGTATCGATGTGAAATTCCGGTACTTGGACACAATAGAAGATAGTTTAGATCGTTGATGCTCAAAACAGTAAGAAAGCTGATGCTTGGAATTGAAACACGGTAAACGCAAAGTCAATAAAGCGCACGAAAATTGCCGTAAAGACGCCGGAAGATTACCCCACCTCCCCCGGGCCCGATATTCAATGCACCGAAGAGATAAGCAGCAGCATCATCAAAGCATCGTGCCCTCAAAGATTCTCTACTACTGTATACCTGATCTTTGGTGCCATGGGGTTGGCTATATATATTTAGATTAGTCACGTGATCGGAGGGATATCCTGATCTGACATCTCCCAAAATGGCTGCCTTACCAAAAAATAGTTTGCGGAGTTCTACATTTTAGTTGCATGTAACCCTAACTCTGACTATAAGTTTGCTCAGTGGACCTTGGCATGGTAAGTGCTGACCCTCTTCGGAACTCCTCCCAGAAAGGTAATTTAAGCTATCTTCCCCCCCGCTAGCCAAAACCTACTATATTTTAGGAATTTTGGGCCTCATTATTATAACTTCTTGCTCTACCCACCATTTTTTCCTCATTAATTTGTTTTTTTAATCAATTAATAATAAACAAACTAGTCTTGATCTAGTTCTGTAGGCTAATATGGGGTGCCCATTGGCACGATCGGGTCGGGTTGGTTTGCTAGCCAGCATGAGGGCACAAAGTGGCTATCGTGGCACAAACCTATCGCCCAACTCAGCGCCTTAAAAACAAACGCGTTTGTTTTCAGGCTTCAAGTCGGTGGATCGACCCGACCCAACCCGATCCCATCCACAATTGGCACCTGGTATAATACTAATTGTAATGATTGTCTGATGTTAAAATGGGAATGAACTGTGTTGCGAGTGTTGAAAGAATGATTCTCTATTGTCCCGGTTGTGTCCCCCTTCTAGGTACGTCACACATTTGCCTCGTTTCCATTCTGCACATGGGATTTCAGTGTGATCAAAAGTAAATAAAGGTCAGTTATCGGCAGGCAGGCAATGAGAGCAGTTGTGTTGTTGTCTCTCTTCATGTATTAATCTTTCTTAAAATGTGAGGCCATAGGTAGCCGTCACACTAATAGTATTTGTATTGTCTGTATTGTGCTGCTAAACGCAAATTGTGGTAAAGTCCAATTAAAATGGTCAAAATTATCCAAGAAGGCCACCCATTGTCAAGAAGAAAAGTGGTTGTCTTGGATGTCTTGGTTGCATGAACAGGTTGGGTTGTATTATATTAGATTTTTTACGGCAATAATAATGATTTATATTCCAGACATGCTCGTTCCGAGTGGCAGAGTGTAATTGGACTAGAAATTCATGCACAGATTCAGTCCCGCTCCAAGCTTTTCTCTAGAGCAGGAACAAGCTATGGAGCCAGCACCAACTCCCAAGTTTCTCACTTTGACGCTGCTTTACCTGGCACTCTGCCTGTGAGTTACACGACAGTTTTGAACTGAAGATGAAGATGTAGCACTGCTGGTCACTATTTATTATTGGTAGCAAAAGGACTCTCAACATTTTGAAAGCAGTTTCAGAAGCGAAGTAGTGGGATATCTTGATTTTTCTCTCCCCAAAAGAAAATACAAGCACTAGCACTGCATTGTTATGATTACATTTACTGAGTATTGCGTCAGCATGAATAAGATTTGGGTAATAGTATAAAAAGTTATAAAACTTGAACAGGCAATGTCCAAACATAATTTTAAGTTCATTTCTTAAAAGTTTTGTTCGGTAAGCTTGAAGTGCTTATAATTTTATTTTATGAGAGATTTATGTTAAAGATTTATTTGGTTGCTAAGTTGCAGTGAAATCAACTTTCTAAGCTTTGTTCAGTAACCATAGCTCATTCTTTTCAAGTTGTATTCAAATTAAAGACTATCATGTACATACAAACATATATTCAAATTCAAATGATAAATCATCACATATGTACACATTGCATTCAAATCTTAGGTCATCACATACATTGAATTCAAGTTATAAATCATCACATACACGTTGTATTCAAATCTTAGGTCATCACATCGTTGTATTACATTTTAAATTATCACGTATATACAGTTTGTTTTCAAATCTAAGGCCATCACATTCAAGAGAAACACATTGTTTTCGTCCTCAGGTTCTTAACCGTCGCTGTGTGGAGGCTGGAGTTTTGACGGCTCTTGCTCTTGGCTGTGACATTAACATGGTTTCAAAATTTGATCGGAAGCATTATTTCTATGCTGACTTACCTGTGAGTTTTTTTATATGTGTGTTAAACAACATGAATATATTCAAACAACACACTGTCCTTGCTGATGCTACTACCATGTGATTAATGTACAATAATTGAGTCAATGAGTATTTGATTCTTTGACGGGAAAACAGTTTTTTATTAAATTTTTCTACTGACTAAAAAATTATGTTGTGTCTAATGACAAGGGTTCTACAACCTTTTTTTAACGTACCTAATACTCAGAATAAGTTCCTCGAAACAATCACCTAGCGAAACTCATACATAGCGAAACATACATAAAGGGAAACACAAATTGCAAACAGAGTATAATGGGTGGTTGGCGGGTGGTCTGGTGTGATTTGCTTCTTCTTTCCTGTCAAACATCTATCGTCTTTATCTCCCCTCCTTCTTTTTTGTGTATGTTACTCTCTTGTAACACATCTATTCTTTGGCACTTATATGACCTTATTGTGTTGCAAGTGCAGTAAAACACTTACTAAAACTAAAAACAGAATATCAAGGCCCTAATTTGTACCTGTATGTGCATTTTTTTCTCTGTATTTTAGCAACATTTCTTGAAATCGAAAAGATTTCTATGTCTTAACAATTATGCTCCGTGCGTGCTAGATTATATATATGGGCTAAAGACTGTGAACCCAGCTATGTGTGCTAAAGAACCTCTACTCCTTGCCAGGCTGGCTATCAGATCACCCAGCAGAGACAGCCCCTGGCGGTCAACGGTCAGGTGACGTACGTGTACCAATGTTCTCGCACCAGCCGCGTGGAGCGGAGGTCGGCCAGGCTCATCCAGCTACAGCTGGAGCAGGATAGTGGCAAAAGTTTACACGACAGCGAACAGAGACTGAGCCTGATCGACCTCAACCGTGCAGGTTTGTTCTTGTATGGAAGGGCTCCCGGAAACTTGAGAGGGTCTTTGGCGGTATATCTGTAGTTGTGAAATAGACTGTTGATTTGTTACAAATGAGGTTATAGACAGACTGTTCTCTCTCTGTCTCTTTTTGTCTGTCTCTTTTTCTCTCTGTCTCTCTGTCTCTGTCTCTCTGTCTTTCTCTGTATCTCTCTCTCTCTCTCTCTCTCTCTCTCTCTCTCTCTCTCTCTCTTTCTCTCAATGTCCTACCTAGAATCCGTATTGCAGTGAAGAATGAGCATATTTCATACGTTTTACTTCTAGAGATACATGTAATCGTAGGTGGTTGGCGGGTGCTCTGGTTTGGTTCGCAAAGTCTTTCCTATCCAACATATGTCGTTCTTAACCCTCCGCATTCTTGTCTGTGTTTGTTACTCTCATAACACCTCTAAATATTTTCGGGATTTATAGGTCCATATTGTGCTGCAAGTGCTGTAAAACTGTTTAAAACTAAAGAGATAATTGTAGTACAGTTAAGCAAGAAAAGCTTAGATAAGTCTCCCTTAAAATCTCTGAAAAAGACAAACAGAAATGCAGCACTAGACTTAACAATAACGAAA
>NW_004797487.1:487664-492921 GCF_000002075.1 Aplysia californica | reverse complement strand
TCTCTCTCTCTCTCTTTCTCTCTGTCTTGCCTGATGTTTTCTGCACTTTGAAGAAAGAGGGAAAAAGGAGATCAGGAAGTTTGTCAAAATAAGACCAGTGTAATACTGAAGAAATCTGAATGAACCAGTGATACTGGGATTGCAGTGCACACACATTTGATCTGTAATGTTTTCTCCCGAAAGATGAGTTTTTGTTGTTTTGTTTTGTTTTTTAAAATCAATAATAAGTCTGAGGTTCAGAGACCTGCCAAGTACTTCAAGAAAATCTGTTCTTTCTTTACTAAGTTTTAGTAAGAGTTTTACAGTACTTGCAACATTAATAGGCCATATAAGTTCAGGTAATTAGAGATGTTACAAGAGAGTAGCATACGAAGAAAAGGAAGAAAGATGAGGATGATAAATGTTTGATAGAGGAAAGAAGGAGCAAACCGCACCGGAGCACTCGCCGGCCACCTACATTTCATTCTTTAGAATAAATTATTTTCTACATTTTTAATAGAGACGCCAATTCTCTTCCCGCCTCCTCTGTGGGTTGTCTCACGTGCTGGCATCACTCTTGTCTACAGGTGTGGGGCTCATGGAAATTGTGACAGCTCCTGACTTCTGCGGCGGTGACGATGCAGCTAGCTTTGTCAGAGACTTGCGGGATGTTCTGGTCTCTATCGGAACATGTGACGGGAAAATGGCAGGCAAGTCAAAGAATGGAAATATCGCCAATCGGTTTGTTACCTGTGCCTTTGTTAGCACGCATTTTCCTCGCCACTGACGATGAATGAAAGTCAGCACTATTCTTCTTGCCTCTGCCCTGTCAGTTTAAGTGCTGTAACTTTTTACGAAAAAATGTAACGTTATATAAGGCTAGACATATCATCTGACAGTCCTGAAAAGTTTAAGATGTGAAGTTTCCATATCTTTTTTTGTTGTCTTTCACCATTTAATGTTTAAGAGATTACTGGATTTGGTCAAATAAGAGGGGGGGGGGGGGGGGATCCTTTTTTAAAAAGTTTTGAAATAGAATGGCAGTTGGTTGGGAAGTCTTAGCATGAAGGTGGACATTTTTTTTCAGTTGTCTTTTTGCTTTGGTACTTTTTTCCAGTGGGTGTCCCATCTGTTCTGTAGTGGATCATGTGAAAAGGGATAAGGGAAATGAAAACTCCCCTCTGAGTTGTATTTAGCAGATTGTGCCTCCCTTTTCAAGTTTGATTATTCCAAGCCTTGTTGATATACAGTAGTCTCCGCCTAAGATCCCACCGCTTACGATCCCGGTTCGCTTAAGATCCCGCTGTTTTAAGAAAACAGAATTTTTACTATACAAAAGTCACCCCTAAGATCCCGCTCTGATTCACTCTGAAGGTCTACATTCGGCTAAGATCCCGCATTTCAGATCATAATTTGCGGAACAAAAACCCGGGCGGGCACAGCCGATCAAACAAGAGTGAAAAGTTGAGATCAATAAACTGTCCGTCGCGTCAAAGATCAGCCGCTATCGTGAATGTGATCAAATACACGTAAAACTGGATGAAGCGATACAATGTTTGCCCCCGACGGGATCACACCGGGGTGTGAACTGACCGACACGTTTGTTTTCCCCGCGCATCGCACTCACACCTGAGCTCTCCTCCTAAACTTACATCACTCGCTGGGTGGATAGGGCCTACACGTTCGTTCCAGGCGGGATCACATCGAACCGTGAACTCTTCCCTGACCATTGCAGTAGGCGTTGATTGCAGCAGTTGTCTCTACGCCCGAATTTGCTAGACAGACTGAATTTTAATTTGTGTGTTCATGACGTAATGGTGTGTAACGACAAAGGCGTTTAGGGAGGAGGGGGGAACTCGGTCAGAGATGGAAAGCTATAAATTTTGGACAGGTAAAGGAGAGGGGCAACTGAATAAGTGTAGATCTTGAGACTCATGATAGGATAATAAGTGAAAATGGCTCGCCTCATGGCACTATGCAATGTGATAGGCCATCAAGGTTAACCTCTCTTTGTTCGCCATATGTCATAAACCCACCAAGGGGTCTCGTCAGTTCATTTTAGGGTCGAGGGAGACCATTTTACGGATTGCAAGCCTTAACATAGGTCCCCATAGATTCTTCCCTGGGATCGTCGGTTAAGATCCCGGTTCGCCTAAGGTCCCGCATTTCTTTGCTCCCGAGCACCGGGATCTTAGGCGGAGACTACTGTAATATGGTATTAAAGAGTGAAGATGCTCCTACATGTATACTCTTGTTGCTCGCAATGTTATGATAGCGAATTTCAAAGCACTGACAAATTCGATATTGGGAAATTTGATTTACTTTAACACATCATAAAAGTTACTTATACAGATCAGTATAATATTGTCAGTTTGCTTTGACAATGGCCTTCGTCAGACTTAGGACACTTAGGTCAAAATGTAATGTTATTCTCAGAGAGTTCTAGTTCTAACCTTTGTGTGACAGGCTGCGTGTTTGGTGTTTTTGTTTTTATCCTGCCGAGGTGTCAGACATAGAGGTGAGGTGCTCAACTATTGATGTACAATCGAACCTACTCTAACAGCCACCTGTCCAAGACAATCACCCGTCGAAAAGAATCACCTGCCCAAAACGATCACCTGCACAAGACAATCACCTGTCCAAGACAATGAAGTTCCAACTTCCCCCCTTTGTTTTTTTCTGTATTGTGATGACCCTGTCCTAGACATCGACCTGTCTAAGACACCCAACCACTTTTCTCCTGGACAATGCACGGCCGTTGTGGACAATTTCAGCTCTTTAGAATGAGCAAAAAACATAGCTGCTGTACTGGGCATGAACAAAAGTAAAATGTGTTAGGCAGTTTTCTGTAGGGGTGGAGGAATCCATTGAAGAATTATTTCCTCGTGTGTCGTAAGTGATACAGTGAGCCTTTCTCCTCTTGACAGAGGGCTCCCTGCGAGTGGATGCCAACATTTCGGTGAACCGACCCGGTGAAGAGTTTGGGGTCAGGACAGAGGTGAAAAACCTCAACTCTGTGAAGAGCATGCGGGCAGCCATCAGTAAGTGGTTCTGTGCTAAGGTTAAGTAGCTCTCAGTAAGTGTCTCTGTGCTGAGGTTAAGCAGCTAGAAGTAAGTGTATCTGTGCTGAGGTTAAACAGCTAGAAGTAAGTGTTTCTGTGCTGAGGTAAAAGCAGCTCTCAGTAAGTGTATCTGTGCCGAGGTTTAGCAGCTAGAAGTAAGTGTTTCTGTGCTAAGGTTCACCTTCATATGTCTCTCACTCAATTCAGTCTCATATCCTACTATTGAATAATAATCGTTATCTATGGAAATTAATATAAGTACTTTCGCTCAACAGGAGGATTTTTTGCTAAGGATCAAATTTTTGGTTATTTTCTGATTGTTTACAAAAGTAAAATGCATGGCTTTCTTTTGGACACTTTTAAAGTTGTATACGTCCTCTCTTGGAAAATAGACATCGGAAATGGATTCATCATACAATTTCCAGTCAAAATTGTTTTTAAAAATGTTTGATATTTTATCTCCAGACTAGAAGATTTTTCCCACCCAGAAAGAAGAAATGTACTGTATAAACGTTCTTTTCCTTTTCTTTGCTCCTCAGATTACGAGATTGAAAGGCAAATTCAGATTTTAGATACTGGTGGCACCGTTGTGAACGAGACACGGTCGTTTGATCTGGACACAGGGTATGTATTCTCTCCACGTTGCCGTGAGCTCTAAGCCACTCTCTTTGTCCCTGGTGTACTTGACTGTCTCCTCATCTTTTAGCGCGAGAGGTTGGAGGGTGCCACTGGTAGGTCCTATTTCTTTACTTTCCCTCTGTTGTTCCTGTCCGTCTGTCTTACCTTCTTCCAGCACTAAATGACCATTGTTGTGTCGGTGTTTCTTTCTTTACTCAAACGAACAAACAAATAAAATCGTCATTTGGCTAGGGTCTGCTCCTGATCTGCTCCTGGTGACATTTGGCTGGTTTTGTTCTGCATCGCAATAAACTATAACTACAACTCACTGGGTTTTTTTTGGTAGTTTACAGATGTGGCTCATTGCAAAAATGTCTCTCTCATGCACCACCTCTGGTTCCTTATCTTCTACACAATTTTCCTGAAATGAAAAAAAATGATTTGTTAGTCATCGTGGTGAAATCAGGTGCTCTTCAAAATAATGAAATCAAAGAAACCAGCAGTTTTCGGACCGTTTGACAATTTTAATTAAATCTTCTTTTTTTGGCTCAACACCTTTAATGTCCAATTAAAAACATATTTCTGTGTGGATTTTACTGAAAAACGTTGATTGAAGGCACAGAAAATGCAACTTTGTAGTTTTCAAGGGCACTCGAGCTTTTGAAGTCACTAAACTTTGGCAGCCATTTTATCACTAATTTTACTTCTGATACTAAGCTTCCCCTACCTCCTTCAACTGCAAATTTTTCAACCTTTAATGAAGATAGATGGGCATTTTATTCACATTTTATTCCACAATTCTGTTGTTTTTTTAACTTGTGATATGAATCTTTGTGATGGGCCTTTTTTTTGTTCAAGGGCAAAAATAACAGTCATGCTCGAGATTTTTTTCCCTCTCCCGGAGATTTTGCTGCATTTGCTGGATACTCTACTGTACTCTACAACGAAACCAGGTGGCTATTGTTCAAAACCCAGAATGGGCGTTCTTGACATCAAGTCGATTTATGGAGTTTTCAAGGCTCTTAACACATTTGGTTGGACCTTTTGGAGACGGACGTAAAATTTAAAGGTCTTGCCTCTGAAATAACCTTATAATGTTGATCAGGGCGTAAAACTGGTACACTTATATAGACTTATTGTGCTTTTTTCTCAGAGAGACGGTGGCCATGAGAGACAAGGAGAAGGTGTTAGACTACCGGTTCATGCCGGAGCCAAACTTACCTCCGCTAGTCCTATACAGCCAGCGCGAGTCTGTGCCGCTGTCTTTGCCCTCGTCCCAGCGGCCCAACGTTGTTGTTTTGGAGGAAGTTCAAGGTCAAATGAAAGAACTTCCGGAGGACAGAAGGAAACGGCTAGAGACAAGATATGGAGTCTCTTTGATCAACTCTGTGATACTTGTGGTGCGCTGTCTTTTGTTTTGTGTAATGTTGTCTCTTTAGTTTAAAGGAAATGTTTTGTACAAATATATATACATATATTCATTAGCATTCATAGCACAAAAAGAAAGGTTTTAGTCTCAAAGCCGTCGTGTGTTGTCAGTTGTCTCAGGCAGTGGGTGAGCCGTCAATGGTAAAAGTAAACTATTATACCTCCCCCCC
>NW_004797487.1:466139-486608 GCF_000002075.1 Aplysia californica | reverse complement strand
CACACACACACACACACACACAATCACACACACTCAAACACACACACATACACACACACACACACACACACACACACACACACACACACAAGTGTGCGCAATAAGTAGATCCACCTGATATCAACTGGAAGTGTAAATCTTTAACAGTGAGATAGCACACCTGTAGACATTTAGAAAACTTCCCAATTTTTACTCTTGGGCCTATCAAGAACACTTTCTTATGGCTGTTCCTAGCAGTAAGTGTCAAATGTGAGGCATCCTGGTGAAATCAGGCACGCGTCAAAATAATGAAATCGAAGTAATGGGCACTTTTCTACTTCCACTTAAAAACACATAAATTCTGTGTGGATTTTACCGAAAAATGTTGATTAAAGGCACGAAAAATGTAAATTTGCAGTTTCCAAGGGCTTGAGAAGTTCTTGGATGGCGAGAAGGAACTCATTTTGTAAACATTCCTCACAAATATTAACGGATTTAGGCAAATAAACATTTTATATTACGATTATGTCCTGGATGAAATAATACTTTTTTGCTTCTCCGGAAAACTTTGTATTTTGACATATGATAGCACTGAACAACTGTGACAATATAACTTATAAGGTCTTGGCCTGGTCCTCATGCTGAGTTATATGTGAACCCCCGGGGCGGTGCTACTGACTGAAGTGTCTTTAGGCCATTCCCAAAGGGGGGACATTAATATGTTCTTATGCACAGTAGAATTGCAAATTGCAATTGGGCTGGTTCATCAATGTCATGCTCATATCTGCCTGAACTGCAACAGGGAACTGCTGCTTTTTCTTTCCTAATCCTTACTATAGTCTTTTTTCCTCTACTTCTTTTATATGTTTGTCACACTCTTGTGACCCGCTATTTCCAGGGTGCCTTGATAGTCGAAACAGATGTTGTGCTGTTGAAATTAGAGAGGTGAGCAGAGTAAGTCTGATTCCCTGTAAGGACTTCTCTGTTGACATCCACCCCTGGGCGCTCATATGACCTTATGCAGTTGCGAGTGCCGTAAAACCTCTACTAAAAGAAAAAAGGACGTTGTGTCTCGTCACTACGTGTATCTGTGTGCTGTTTTCTCCACAGCCCCATAGAGACAAGTGTTCTGGCCGAGATCGTACGCCTGTACCACGAAGGCAAAGTCAGTGGGAGTGCCGTCAGTGTGGTGAGTGTCGTGTTCGGTGGCTGGTAACTTAGTCAGAGATCAAGGGGAAAACCACGCAGAACCTGGAGAAGAGTTACAGAAATTGACGCACAGAAAAGTAGGAAGACATGGAAGAACATCAAGAGGCTAGCTGGGGATAGGGAAAAGTGGAAAATGTTTGTTGGTGGCCTCTTCCCTGATCCAGGGTGAGAAAGGCAGTTGTGATGACAATAGCTAGTACGGAATAATCATGAGTCAAGTGAGACAAGGTTTTTGGTTTTGTTGTTTGAGTGAAAAGAAGCACATGTATATTGTCAGCCTGCTGTTCAGATGTAGTGAGCCCAAAATTTTGAAAATTTATTTTGTTGCGTTACAGTTTCGTAAGTTGTGGTATGGCTTGTGCTCAAGAAATATTTTGTCGAATTCAGCGTAAATGTTGAAAAAAACGTTTGTTAAATTATTTTTAAAAAGATACATGATGTAAATACAATTTTTTTTAATGAAACAATTTTTTTCTCTCTTCCGAAAAAAATTGCCTTCTAGCCTTGAAATAGTTAACAAGATGAGCGACGAAATCTAAGTACACATATAAATTAGGCATGTGGATTTAGCAGGCGCTTGTAGGCATAGTAAATTCTTTTGATATGCAATTTTTTTATAGCTACAGCGGTTGCTATAGAAACGGCCACCATCTTGAAAATTACCAATGAATTTCAAATCCCTAAGGCTTTCTTATTTACTGACCAAATTTGGTGAGAGTATACCTGAACTATGCCCGTGCAGGTGGTGGGGCCACATAGTTTTAATATGGGGGAGCAAAGAATAGACCTGCCGTGATACTGCGTGTCGTAAGAGGCGACTAAAAGTGCAAAGGTTTGGTCGCCCGAAAAGTGCCAGTTTGCAGAGGGCCAACTACCCAACCCAGTAAAAAACAGTAAGTTACAGAAACATGGACAAACACAGCTTTTTATTTTTCGATCTTGGGAGACGGAGGAGCTTCTGCATCAGCAGGAACAATGAAGGACTGCAGACAAAGCCGAAACGACTCTTCTGACCCAAAACCTTCTCTGTCGAACAAGTCTCTCCGGATTGCGTCGTGGAATATTCGCACCTTGAATGAAGCAGGAAAGAGTTCTCAAGTAGTACAAGAGATGAAGCGATACAGGCTGCACATACTAGGAGTCAGCGAAACACACTGGATACAGTCTGGACGGAAGCAGCTCAGCTCGGGGGAACAAGTATTGTATTCTGGGAGGGAAGACAAGTACCATGCGGAAGGAGTCGGAATCATTTTGAGTAAGTATGCACAGAAGTCACTTAGAGGATGGGAACCACACGGGGAAGGATCTTCATGGCTTCGTTCGCTACAAGGAGTAAGAGCATCAACTTGAATATAGTACAAATCTACGCCCCAACAAATGATGCTTCGGATGAAGACAAGGATGCCTTTTACAGCCAGCTCCAGGGGGTCATCGACAAACTACCAAGGAAGGATGTTAACATCATAATGGGAGATGCCAATGCCAAGATTGGTCAGGACAACGTGGGGTATGAAAGAATTATGGGACCACATGGCTTGGGACAAAGGAATGAGAACGGTGAGCGATTCGCAAATATATGTGCTTTCAACAGTTTTGTCATTGGGTGTTGTTTTTCCCCACAAGAGGATTCACAAGGCCAGATGGAGTGACGGAGAACCAGATAGATCATTTTTGTATCTCTCGTAGGTTCAGGCGTTCACTGGAAGATGTCAAAGTGTTGACAAAACTCAAGGTTCGACTCAAAAAGCACGGAACCAGCACAGGAATCAAAAGAACGAAGTTCTCAGTAAGTCTCTTGGACAGACACAAGAAAGAAGAGTTTCTGCTGCAGCTCAGGAACAGATTTCAACCTCTGGCTGATCTTGGCTGAGAGGACACGGAGGTGGATATGCACTGGACCGAGGTCAAAGAAGTCTTTACATCAACCTGTCAAGAAGTACTCGGTGTGAAGAAATGGGAACACAAGGAATGGATTAGCCAACACTCTTTGGATTTAATTAGGATAAGAAGACAGCTGAAGGCAGAAGCGAATGCAAGTAGAACAAGAGGACCAAGAGCAGATGCATTGGAGCAGTACAGGACAACAGCTAAAGATGTCAAGAAATCACTAAGAAAAGACAGGGAGGAATTCATGAACAGGCTGGCAGAGAAGGCAGAGGAAGCAGCGATAGGAGGGCACATGCGAATCCTTTACCAGACCACAAGGACACTTGCTGGAAAATACGGGAAAACTGAAGTACTAGTAAAGGACCAAGAGGGGAAAACCATTTTTGGAAAGGAAGCTCAGTCCAAACAATGGGTTGAGCATTTCAACAGTCTCCTGAACAGACCACCACCGAGTAACCCACCAAACATACTGCCAGCAAGAAATGAGTTACCAATCTGCTGTGGTGCTCCTTCAAAACAAGAGATTCTGGATGCCATTAAGAAGCTGAACAAAGATAAAGCGGCCGGCCCTGACCAGATTCCACTTGAAGCCCTAAAAGCAGATGCCAATGTGACAGCAGACATCCTCCTCCCTCTGTTTACCAGGATCTGGAATGAGAGCAAGTTCCCAAAGGATTGGAAAGAAGGACACCTCGAGAAGCTTCCAAAAAAGGGGGATCTCAGCAACTGCAGCAACTACAGAGGGATCACTGTTCTCTCAATACCAGGTAAGGTCTTCAACAGAATCATTCTGGAGATAATCAAGACAACAACGGATCCAAGACTACGGGATGAACAGGCTGGTTTCCGGAAAAATCACTCAACCACCGACCAGATTGCCACGCTGAGGATTATTGTGGAGCAGTCCCTGGAGTGGAACTTCTGGCTGATCGTCAACTTCCTTGACTATGAGAAGGCTTTTGACAGTATAGACCGAGCAACACTATGGAAGATAATGAGATGCCCCGGAATCCCACCATAGTTGGTGAATCTTATGAAGAGCATGTACGAAGGGACAAGTTGCAGGGTTGTACATGATGGCCAGCTCACTGACAGCTTTGACATCAAGACTGGTGTGAGACAGGGATGTTTATTATCACCGTTCCTCTTCATATTGGCAGTCGACTGGCTGATGAAGGAAACCACCAGAGGACACAGAAATGGTATACAGTGGACACCATGGACACTGTTGGACGATCTAGATTTTGCAGACGACTGCGCTTCTGTCGCACGCCCAGGAACAGATGCAAGCAAAGACTTCAGTATTAAACAGCCTATCGGAGTCTGTTGGATTGAGGATCCACCCCGGAAAGTCAAAGGTCCTAAGGACAGATGCACAACGAAAGGAGCAGGTCACAATAGAAGGAAAGGCACTAGAAAACGTTGAATCATTCTGCTATCATGAGAGCATAATTGACAGAGAGGGAGAAATAGGTGCTGAAATAAAGTCCCGCATTGGGAAAGCACAGGCTTCTTTCATATATTTGGACAGGGTTTGGAAGACCAGAGATATCTCACTTCGAACAAAGCTGAGGATTTTTAATTCAAATGTGAAGTCGGTCCTGTTGTATGGATGTGAGACATGGAATGCATCACAGACTTGCATATAAAGATGATCCAGGTTTTCTTGAACAGGTGTCTAAGAAAGTTGCTGAGGGTCAGATGGACAGACAGGGTCACCAATGTGGAAGTGTTAAGGAAAACAAGGCAGATCCCTGTCAGAGATGAGGAAGGAAGAAGTCTGTGGCGCTAGATTGGACATGCTCTCAGAAAGTCAGGCAGCTGCATAACAAAGAAAGTTTTGGATTGGAACCCACAGGATAAAAGATCAAGGGGAAGACCGCGTGGAACCTGGAGAAAAATCACAGAAATTGATGAACAGAAAAGTGGGAAGACATGGAATAACATCGAGAGGCTAGCCCGGGATAGAGAAAGGTGGAAGGTGTTTGTCCGTGGCCTATACCCTGGTGCAGGGTGAGAAAGGCAATGATGATGATACCTGAACGAGACCCTATCAGTGTAACAGCGAGTTTTTTTCAATAAGTGCAAAAGCAGAAAAAAAAAGAGAATTTTCACAAAGTGTAACAATACCTTTTCTAAATTTTGGTTGTGTAATTGCTTGCCAATGGAAAAGTGTTATTTTTTTCACAATTATCTCTCAGTTACATTGATGCCATCTATGTTTCCTGAAAGTTTCATGTCAAAAGGATGAAAACTAATGAATGAGTATGAAAAAAACTGCAAAAAAATGACATTTTGTGAAAAATGACAATTATTTTGAAAATTCACTATATTAGCCCACCCCCATGTTTTCAAAGGCAATTCACGAGGAGAATAAAGAATTTCTCAATTGTTTCCCTGCTATTTTTAGACACAGAACTGGTTGATCTTCAAAAAACAGTCACTTCTCAATGTGCATAGCCTGACCCCAAATGGGCAAAATCAAGGGTCGCTCCTCCCCTTAAACAGCTTGCAGATTATATGTAGATCTACACAATAATGATCATTTAGTGTTGGAGAAAAACAAGAAGGAGAGGCAGAAATGACAGAGAGGTAGAAAAGAAGTAGGACTCTTGGTATATCTTTATCTTTTTAGGATTTAAGATTTATAATTGTCTACATCAACTGCATGTTCCTTCAAATAATTTTTTTTCTTGAGCCAAGTCATTCATGAATGTTGCTGCAAAAAATGTTTCTTCTTTAGTCTTTGTTTGTGAAAGTCCTGAGATCTGCTGGTTGAATGGGCTAAGTCATCTCTATCAGAATTGGTCTCATTGGCAATAGCAGAAGCCACAAGGCATCTTAAACCCGTATTTTTTGTTTCCCGTAATAAGAAATATTCTTTTCTGCAGATGGATTGGTTATCACTTGCCTTTGATGGACAAACTATTATTATTTATTGAGCATTATTTACATGGTTTATTTATGGTCGCAATTTTTTCTAACATCCTCCCCTCCCCCTCCCCCAGCTGCTGTCGGAGAAGACGTTAGACGGTCAGCTGTCAGTGTCAGAGGTCATAGAACGACACAACCTGTGGATGTTGAGGGACACGTCTGTAATCGAAGCCGCTGTAACGGACGTCTTCTCCCGCAATCCAAAAATGGTACAATTTTCTGTTCCCTTTTGTAGTCATTTTGTAAAATAAGTATTCCTCCTGTAATGTTTAGTTTCCGTAGCAAATAACTCACACAGGACTTGTGTCCATTTTTTGTCAGACTTGAGACGTCTCTCCCATCCTATAAGGGCACAAAATGTTTCCCGCTATAGTCTCATGACTTCACGGCCCAGAACCTAGCGTCGATTTCTGACTTTGATATTGTGCTCTTTGAGTTGTTCAAATGAACCAGACCTGCATCTTTGGTGTAGCGGTTAGGCGCTCTGTTGTCGCATGCCAGAAACCTGAGTTCAATTTCCAAGTGGGGAGAGCTCTTTTTGGTTTTCTTGGTCCTTCTACTGGGATATTGATTCCCTATCAGCCGGGGCTGGCAGTGTTGAAGTCCCTTTCCTCAAGGATCTCTGTTGTGTCTATGATGGTGTAAAAGCGCCTACCTTAAAATTTTAAAGATTCAGGGTTTATTTGTGTGTGTGTCGGGGTGGGGGGGGGGGGGGGGAGGGGGAGGGGTGTGATGACAAAGACGTGTTGCGATGAATGTGTAAGTGAAGAAAAACTTTGCTTTCCAGGAAAATGGATGTAGAATAATCCTGTTCTGAGTGACAGTGCATCAAAAATTTGGAGATGGCCTCATTTCTGACTAAAGCAAAGCTCCCATCACTTTTTGGAAATTGTTATGCAATACTTATTGGCGGATATCTTTAGCTTAATATATTTATTGCTGTAGTTTGTGCATGTTCTTTCTGTTTTTGCTACAGATCAAAGCCTACAAGAAAGGCAAAGTGAATCAGCTGGATGTTCTGGCTGCCAAAGTGATGAAGAAGCTGGAGGGAAAAGCTGACAGCAGACTGGTGCTGACAATGGTCTCTGAGAGGCTCAAGGACTGACGTGTCCCTGGCAAGCTGTTCCTGGCCTTTGAGTCAATCTCAACTCTACGTGTGCATGTTGTGCACTGTTAGCTCAGATGATCTCAGCTCTGCTGGGACTAATATATGGATGACCCTGGTTCAAATCTTTCTAAGGAAATTTTTGAACTTTGTAAATGGCAAAGAATTTTCAGCCGCAGAACTCGTCTCTTCTCTCTCGCTGCAAAAAGATGCTCTGTGAGCTCAGATAATATCATCTCCTCCAGCATGAACATGTGAATCTGGTGCACTGAGAGTGGGGAATTCTTGAACATGAGTTGTTTTATCCCGACTGTCCAAAGAAAGCTGCAATCCTGGGAAAACAAAACTTTCCTGCTGTAGTGCTTGTAGAGTACACATGGTAAAATAGACGCTCTGTGTACTTAACGAAGCCAGTCTGTTGCTATAGAAGTGCTGGCAAAAGTAGATCTTTTTCCTTCTTTACCCAAGGTACTTTCTTGGTCTAGCACATGATAGTGAAGTTACAATGCCCGTATTACTCCTCTTCTTTCATTGAAGGAAACAGTTTTTTTCTGTCTCCTGAAAAAACCTTCTGGGTGTTCTATGATATAATACAGTGGAGTCCACTTGTAACGAGTCCTGAAATAATGAGAAGTCTGTTATAAAGACACAATTCTTAAACCCTGTTTTTTTCCTTTCTTTATCTTTGTAAATAAAATACTGCTATTTCGCAATCAGACAGTCACGCGAGTCGGTTATAACTATAACGGATGATTGCTGCTGCTGTGCACAGTGCACAGACCAATTAAACATGTTAAAACCTCACCGGTTGAGAAAGTTGTTGGTGATCCAGCGAAACAAAGAATG
This sequence comes from Aplysia californica, assembly GCF_000002075.1. NCBI lineage: Eukaryota > Metazoa > Mollusca > Gastropoda > Aplysiida > Aplysiidae > Aplysia > Aplysia californica. The sequence continues at coordinate 478,648 of NW_004797487.1, read as the reverse complement.
GGAGAACCCACACGAACCAACAATGAAGACGGGAGCGAATGAGTGGGGCGGATGTGGCATGTGCAGACAAGCAGAACGCATCGCATGATAGGCCAGCCCAGTCTAGATTATCTAGGCCTACTATGCCTCTCACTTCTCCGGTGAGGGATGGATAGGTCACAGTGCTGTGATAGTTGGAGTGAATGTGCCACGTGCGCAAGCAGACGGAAAGCACCACAGGGTGTGGTGGAGTGGGGGACAACACAGAGGGCGAATTAGTCTAGAGCCAGAGCCCTTTCTTTCTGATCGTAAACGCCGAGCTGTCAACACCGCTAGTGCTAGAGAAAGAAACCTGATTGGATTTTTGTTCAGGTAAGACCTAGAGGTCATGTTGTGCAAAATCATCATCAGTGGTTATACAAAAAGGAATAAACAGAGCACCAAATTCATAGATTAAGCCTACTTTATTATTTCCCTCGAATTCATTACTGGATCCCTTTAACGAGAATCCTGCTGCTATAACGGACATTTCGCACCAGTCCCTTCCCTCTCATTATAACAGGATTCCACTGTATGTGTCACGACGCGATGGAATCAGGCGCTAGTCAATTTTTTGACATATGGAATTATTGGTATCATTTTAAAAGCTGTTTATTTGTCTTGCTTCTGGTGAAAAAATATTCATATCATGAACAGAAGTCGAGGTATTTGTGATTGTAGGAGGTGGGAGTCACCCGGTTTCAGCAGTAAAACTACCGAGAAAATAACTGCGAAAATTTGGCGACTTCCGAAGCTTGTGAGTCCTTAGAAACTGCAAATTTACATTTTTGTGCCTTAAAAAATTAAATCAACATTTTTTTCAGTGAAATACACACAGAAATGTATTTTAAAATGGACCTTAAAGATGTTTAGTCAAAAATAAAAAATTTGATCAAAATTGCCAAACGGACTGAAAAATGTCAATATCTTCGATATCGTTGTTTTGACGAGCGCCTGATTTCACCACGATGCCTCACAAATATATTTAAGATTACAAATGTGGGTCATGTCAGCTCTTGGGGTTTCATTCTATTATTTGAAAAACTTTATTTATTGTAAATATTATGTGTGGCAAGACAATGAGACTGCAATGTTGAAGGCAGTATTGTTGTTTTTCCAATAAATTCATAAATCCTGTTTTGCTTGCTGTTTTTCTATGATTGTAGATTGCTTTGTTGTGTAGAGTGTAGTGCTACAAGTACTCTCTGAGTGTGTGAGGTCTAAGGACAACTGTGAAATAGTTAACAGGAGGAGCGACGAAATCTAAGGATGGTTGTGGCATGCACAGTAACTTACTGTGGAGTCTACTGAAACTGAACATGGTTAATCCAAAAAGGGTCAACTTCTATTTGAGCCACCTCTCTAAACCCAAAACTCGGCTAAACCGAATTAAGTCCCGCAGTCCCGTAGACTTTGATTTAAGCAGACTCCTCTGCAGATCTAGGACACAGTACTCTCTGTGTGTGTCTGTGTGTTTGTCACTTCGACAATCAAACGTCTGTCGTCCTTGTCTCTCATCCTTCTCCCCCATTAAACGTCTATCACCCTTATAAATTTATCTTCCTTCTTTGTTATCGAGCATCTACCATCCTTACCTTTCCTCCTCCTTTGTTGTGTTTTTTACTCTCTTGTAACACCTCAAATCTTCGGCACTTATTTGACCTTATTGCGTTACAAGTCCCGTACTACTCTTAAACTACAAAGAAACTGTCCCTCTTAAAACTCCTCTCTGGTTGCTTCTACTGCTGTGCCTATCGTTATGCAATTGTTTTGATCGAAATTGAAACCAAACTTTTCTCCTACTGTATTTTCTTCTCTTGGGAACCAACGTCTGAGGTTTCACGGTTTTTAAGCACTTTGTCGTCGCATGCAGGAAACCCGAGTTTGATTCCCGAGTGAGGTGAAATATTTTTTGAGTATCTGTCTTTCTGATGAGGTGTGAATATCCCTCTCATGAGCATTGATGGACCCTGACAGGCAAGGTTGAAGCCTGCCCCTTAACCCTATCTGTACGTCGTGTTTTACTATCGTATCCATATATATGACGTGGGGAACTCTGTGCCACCACTTTCCAAAGAGGAAATTTACTTGTTAATCTGATCCGTACGCTTTGCATAGCAGTCTGTCAAAAAGATTTTTTTTGGAGAAATACTGAAAGTTTCAAAGAGATCTTGGCTCTAGAAGTAGAAGTATTCTAATGTGAAGAATATCTGCGGGGGTACAAAATCCCCCCGGGGCGTACGGATAGGGTTAAAGAATCCAAGTTGTATCAACGGGTGTGTAAAAACACCTACATTTAATAAATTCTCTTGGATTCCAATCCAACAAATCCGACCGAGAAGACCATATGTTACATCGACATTATTGTTTCATTGTGTGTGTTTGTGTGTGTCTGTGTCTGTGTGAGGGGGGTCCTGTCCTTTTTTTGCCAAGGTCATAATATAAAAGGTACGTAAGTCTAAGTAAGCTGGTCTTGCAACCAGTCAACATCACACCTAAGCCATAGATAGTATGGCAAATACAATGTACACAACTTACTGACACTTGGACATGGACAAATTGCAGTCAACAAACATTGAACTTTCCCCCAAAAGTTCAGTTTTTGTTCAAATATTAAAGTGTGTGTAGTACATGTATTAGTATCAGAGTGAATATTATTTAAAAGTCAAAGCATGAATAAAGATAACTGAAAGTAAGAGCCAGCTGCTTTTACTTTACGTTCTCAGTAGCATCTTCCTTCCCCCTGTGTTAGCGTCTGAAAGTCTAAGACTACAAAAAACCTAAAACAACCCAAGTGATGATCTCAATAAGGGTGTTTGTCGGCCAGAGTAGCCAGTTGGGTTTTTTGTTTTGTTTTTTTGTTTAGAAAGCTTGCTCAAATCTAAGGGGGAAAAATCAGGCATTATATTTTATCTCAGTTTAAGGTAGTTTACCGTTTTATCGGATTTTATTTTCTCTGGGTTTACGGTAGTTTACTGCAATGTTCCATTATAAGCGAACTCGGCTGTAGCTGTTGAAATGATCTCAAATTGTTTTTAATTGACCCAGCCACGGAACATCCACATAGGGCAAAAGTCTTACATTTACACCACCGAAGTCCTGCTGCCATGACCCTATCCCGACACCTTTATTAGTCAACCATCTTGACATTATTATATTGATGTTATAACAACTCTTACATGTATTATGATTGTCCGTTCAGGAAGTGTCTTCGTGTTTTAAGCACACAGTCGTAACACCTCTACTAAAGAAACAGTCGCTATCCCTGCATGAGTTTAAGAACTGTAGGCCGGTCTCTAACCTACCATTTTTGTCTAAAATCTTAGAAAAAGTTTTCAATCTCAATTAAGAGCACATCTTGAAGAAAATAATATTTTAGAATGTTATCATTTGGCCTACAGAGCGTTTCATAACACAGAGACTGCACTTTTAAAAGTCCAGAATGACCTCCTTTGTGAAGCAGACGAAGGCAAAGTGTCTGTCTTGCCTTACTCGATCTAAGTGCTGCGTTTAATTCATAGATCATTCAATTTTGATTAGGGGATTAGAGGCCATATCTGGGACTGTTCTTGAATGGTTTGAGCCATATTTGTTTAATCGTACACAGTCTGTACTTGTAAATTTGGAAATGTCATCCATTTTCAGCTTGCAATTTGGCGTGCCTCAAGGGTCCGTGCTCGGACCACTCTTATACTTATGCACTCTGTATACGCAAAACCCTAAGTTAAATAATCAGGAAGCACGACGTTAACTACCACATGTACGCGGACGACACTCAGCTGTACAAGTCTGTTTTACCAACAAATTTCAGTTGTCTAGATACCAGCATGGAAAAATGTTTTGTGGAGGTAAAAATCTGGATGCTATCAAACAGACTTAAAATGAATGATGATGAGACCGAAGTTCTGTTTTGCAGTGCCAAACCGGGGATATTGCTTTGCAATTTTGACTATATATGTGTTGGGAATGATAACATCTTTTTCACAGATAAAGCGAAAAATTTAGGCGTTTATTTTGACTGCAAACTCTCTATGCACCATCATATAAGCCATCTATGTAAAGTAATTTATTTAGAACTACGCAGAATAGGACAAATGTCAACATAATATCTTAGTGTTGATTCCATCAAAACCCTCATCTCTTCTTTTGTCCTTTCACGTCTAGACTACTGCAATTCTTTGTTTGGAAACCTTCCCACTGAAATTTTAAATAGGTTACAGCGACTCCAGAACCAAGCTGCTCGCATAATTTTAAAGAAATATCTCCAAGAGCATATAACACCAGTGCTAATTCAACTACATTGGCTCCCGATGAAAGCACGAATTCGGTACAAAATAATTGTTCTTTGTTTTAAGTGCGTCAACAACATTGCACCCTCATATCTTTGTGATATGGTCATCGAAATATACCATCTCGGCCGTTAAAATCGGCGACGTAAAGACTTAAGATCTTCCCAAAGCAAAAGTCAGAGACTTGGAGGGAGAGCTTTTTCACACCACGCCCCCTCCCTGTGGAACGCTTTACCAGCTCATCTACGGGAGTCTACCACTTTATAAAAAAATTTAATCGGCACTTAAAACGCATTTGTTTCAGTCCAGCTTCAGTCTGTAATTTCCAGCATTCCCATTACAAATATTATGCTCTACCAGTATCAACATGTAGTAGACTATGGGCTACTGGAACCCCCCCTCCCCTGGGGATTTTTGCTCACTATGATTTTCTGAAAGAGCACACTCAGGACTACATACAAAAAAAAGTTTGCAGCAAAATGTTGGCAATCTGCGGAGTCATTGCCCCTGAATTGTCGAAAATTGTGAAAATTAACTTTTTTAAATAAAATTCACTTTTCGAGTAGATAATTTGACTTTCTATAAAATATCACTTCAGTTGGTGCCCTAGGTTAAAGAGAAACAGGTATACAGACCATTTTGTGGTAGTTATTTACATACCGTATAGAGAAAAAAATAATTTTCAAAGTCCGTTTTCTCTAAAAATTGAAAACAGTCGCACAAAGTCAGCGTAGTATATTCCCTACTGGGTATTACACAACATAGGGAGAGCTACACATGCAAACATTTTGTTCAACAAAAAAATAAGTTCAATGCACAGTTACAGACAGCCCTTAGCAATGCAGTTATAGCCATTGGCTATATGTGTACTTGAAGTAAGTATTATTGAGTGAACTCGTAAAAGAAATAATTGAGAAAAAGATAATAACATCTAGAAATTCGACTTGCTTAGGGCATTTATGTAACAGAAGTGAGTTGCTTGAGTGCTAATTATCCAAATTTTGTACTGTAGTTTGTAAGTCAGTTGGTGTTTCATGTAAAGTACAGTAAAGTCTTACTTAAATGCTTTCTATGTCATGAGTTCATCTTCACTGCTGTCACTTCCAGAATCTGAAATCTCATCTTCTTCATCGCTGTTATCATAATAGAGAGGACAGTTTTCCGGTTTGTCTTCCTCTTGCTCTGTATCTGATCCTGACAAAATATCAACCAATTGTTGAGGGACCAAGTCTTTGCACCACTCCACTGATAGCACTCCACCGTCACCTCTCTTCCAACCATGATCTTGCGGATCAGGTATTAATGGTTCAGCCAGATGTGCTTGCTTCCATATTAAAGTTTGATAGTTAACACGTAGGATGTGCAGCTTCAGGGCTTCTCTGCACGGTGGTAGCAAGCTGATGTCAAATCCATCGAAGCATGTCAGTAAGCTTTGACCTTTTGCCAAGTACTTTAGCCTTACAAGGTCATGACGAAGCTTGTTTGTGCTGAAGTAAGCTGGTTTTCCGTACAGGTGACAAACAAACTTTTCCAGATTGGAGAACAGTTCTGAAGAAACAGTTTCAGATGTTCCTCGCTCCTTAAATGAAACAGCAAACTCTGGGTGCTTGTGGAGAATGGTGAGGGGCTTCACCTTTCCTTTCTGGACAAAAGCGCTAGTCACATCACATCCAGAGAATGCATGGAGTCCAAGAATAGAATCCAGTATATGTGTTTCCATTTTGTCACAGAGCGTCTGAATGTGTAGACATCTTCTTTTGTTCCCAACCCCTGTGTCAAAATACAAACGGTGTGTGAAATGTTTAACAAAGGCAATCATCAGTAGAAAGACATCAGTGTCTGGGGACCGAATAATGATGTCTGTGTTTGGAGTAGCAATGTTCTGATCAGAGAAGACGGCATGTACGATCAGTAGTGTGTCTGCTTCCTCATGGCTGGATGATAACTCTGGGACAGGTCTTGAGTCTGTAGTCTTTCCATCACTGCTACTGAGGACAAAGCACTGTTGGTCACATGCAAAGTATATTTCTCTGTTCAGCAACATCATTGCATAACAATCTTGTTGCCATTCATAAAGTAAGAATTGTGTCAGTTGCTTTTTGTTTTCATTATTCATAAGAAACATTTTGAAATCTTTGGGAACCTTTGTAGAAAAGCCTCGGACTGTGAATGTCTGAGATTCTCCTCTGCGAATTCATTCCAAAGATTTAATTGAATCTTCTTTGTAGTTGTCTGTCACAAAGTGGACTTTGTTAACTTTGGGTAGAGCACAAAATATTGTACTGGCTAACTCGCCAAAAGTATCTGGTAAATCAGAGGGATGCAGAGTATGATAAAAAGCATTGCCATCTATAATATGGATGTGTTCATGGTCTTGAGATGGGCTTTGAAGAGCTGACTTATCTTCCAGTTTATGCATAAGAACTGCTTTGTTTGTTTTAATAGGAAATCCATCTGGGGTGGCGAGGGCCCAAGGCACTGGTCCTAGAGGGTAATCCATCACTTCTTGAAGGTCCAGATCATTTTCTGTAGACAGCATGAGAAGCTGCCCAAACATGTTTCTTTGTGCAGTTAATTTAACCTCCTTTTTCTTTGTTGTCTTCAGCTTTGCTGTCTTTTGTTGTGAAGCAAATGTCAGTTTCCTGTTTCTTTTGAGAGGTGCATGGAAACTCTCAGCTTGTTCAATGAGGGTTGTATTGACAAAATTTTCATATAGCTGTTTTCCATCTTTTTCAATTGACAAAAGATCTGCTTCTACTTTCACTGTCGCTTCCATTCCTGAAGACAGAGAAATCAGTTTGTCATTTGCAACAGTGTCAAATGGGTTGATAAACGATTCAAAAGATTGCTGGACACTTTGTACACTTTTCTCTGATAGTCTCATTTGTGATTGGTGGCAGTCTTTGTGTTCTTGATCCTTACTGTCCAGTCCAGATTCTTCCAACAGAGCAGTGACAATGCTCGCCCTTTTATGTCTCGTCATGCACCACTTGTGGTATGCAGCAACATTTTGACTAAAACCAACAATGCCACCCTTACATTTGGCTTGTCGGTTAATTGTTTGCTCAATTGTTAAGTCCACAGCATTTCTTGCACCTGACACTCTTGACCTACGCACACTGAATCCTTTGTATCGCAAAAGGTCCTCGGCACCAGGATGAGAATCTTTCAGGTTCAGTAGAAGGATGATGTATGCAGAGAGGTATCTAGCATAATTGGGGTGGTCCATGCTAAAGAAAAGGGGACACATCTGTTCAAGACAAGTTATGTGCAAGTCAAAGTCATTTCTCTTTGTTGCTGTAAGACAGTTGAGAACTTTCCACACTGCATCCATGTACATAATCCAAAACTGAGCAGTTTTGCCCAGTTTCCCGTGACGAACATCCTGTTTGAACTGAAAATAGCTCTCAGCAAGTTCTTTCACTGAGTTCATAGGCTCGTCATTAATATCATTGTTGGAATAAGAAAAATCTTTCAATTCCTCCTTTGCCTTTTCAACCAACAAGTCATACTGTCCATGTTGTTGAAAAGCAATAAATGAAAGACGCTCCAGAGCCTCCAAAACAGCTTTGTGCACCCTGAGTGATCTGTTGTAATGTTTCCCTTTCATCACCTTTTCAATAGATCCACTGGCACAGATTTTGGAATCTATAACTACTTCTTCAAATCCACTTCCACACATCATTTTGCCTATTGCTTTCAGATATGCACAAAGTATGTGAAACACACCGAGGTGAATGATCACGTTATTATAGAGAACCTTGTTCTGCTACACAAGTGAATATGCCATCTTTGCTACAGCCAGATCAAATGTGATAAAGGTATACTTTTGACCAACTGCTGTGCTTGCCTCTTGTGAAATGTTCAGTACTTCTTGTACAGTTGAAAGTTCTGTAATTGGTTTGCTCAGAGGTTCCATGTAATCTACAGTTGTGCAGGTTGTTTCGGCAGTGTTCAACTCATTTGATACCCATCCATTCCATCCAGGAACACTCGGATCATCTTTGTTCTTTTCACGTCTTGATAGTGTCCACACAAAGTTTGAAAAGTCAATCTTGAAGTCAACTTTTTTGTGAAGCGATACTCTGTTTGTTATCAAGGTGGGTTCCACCTTAGAATTGAGGAAACATGGGTCAAGCTGTTTTTGTGGAATATGGATTGACCTTTTCTTTGTTCTGTCAACCTCTGGTGTTGGCTGGGGAATATATGGCTGCTCTTTGATTTCTTGTATGACTATTCCATGAGTTGAATGTGTGGTTCCAGCTCCTGATAGAGTTTCCTCATTCAAGTCAAAATTGTCCCAACAGAAGTGAGTGATGAGGTTGTTGTCAGGCATGATGGATGGGGGCAAACTACCTGAAGAAACCTGTATACTGTCACACATGGCAGTTTCCATTTCTAGGAGAAATGAGTGGGATACAGAATGTCCATGCCGGTTTAAGATATTGATCAGCTGAGTGTTTCCTGTTAGATGACGGACACATACACCAATCATAATATGTTTAGGCATTTTCCACTCCCCTTTCGTCACATTGTAGCATATGTCCTGACCTGTAGAAACAACTCTCCTGTGGCATCTTGTTGACTGTGGTTTTCCGTTCTTGGAGTAAAGAAAGGAAAGAAATGTTGTTAATAGTTGTGGTATCTGCAAAGTTTCTGAGCGCAGATCTGTGTCTGTTGGTGGCCAAGGTAACTTTTGACTTTCATTGCATCCATCAAGCACTGCTCGTCGTATCACCATTGCCGCTTCTATAACAAGTCTCTCTTCAGAGGTTGCATTTTCAAAGGCAACTCCAACAGCCTGTCCAGTTGGAATTTCGTCTGAGTACACGAGATCACTTGTCCCAGAATATCTCTGCCAGAAGTTGATCCTGGACTGGAAGTGCTTCACAAGTTTGTCCTTCAACTTATATGTCTTGTAGTTCTTGTTGTAAAACTGTGGATAATTTGTTTGCATGAAAGTGCAATACATCTCTTTCAAAAGAGTAATCCTAACAACAAGGGCCAGCGCAATGACATGTTCTTCCACAAACTGACAGACGTGTTGAAAAGCCTTGGAGTGGGCTTCTTCCTCTGCAGCTTGAGCTTTCTTTCTTTCTTCAGCTTCTGCCTTTTCTTTTTCCGAATAGTAGTTAGATGTAGAAACTTGTGAACGTCGACCCTCCTTACGTGTGTAAGCTTTTCTACATGGTTCATGATACCATGCCTCTTGGGCAATGAGATCAACATTTTCAATTTGGCCCCGAAGTTTTGAGTCAGATTTCGTGTTTACAGCTTCTTTTATAGAGGCCTCAGCTGTTCTGGTAACACATTTGACAAGTTTATGAACTTTCTTGGTTCTCTTGCTGTCGCGTGTCCATTTGATAGTCTTTTCACAGAAAATGCATTGAATAGGCAAGAGGCGTGTTGAAAACGATTGCTTTACCTTTTTCCTAGTGGAGCAAGACCCTTCTTGTGCTGATTTGTCAGACTCTCCTGATGAATGCCTTTTTCTTAGACTCCTCAAATTGATGAATGTATTGTAGCAGTAATCATGAAACCCATGTTGAGCAGAGTCAAACTCAGTCGGTATTCTTTCACAAATAGAGGATAGTCTATCACTGTCAGTTTCTGCAAGACACCGTTGTGTTTTTGATTTTTGAATGGTGTCCCAGCGTCTCTCACTGAGGGGTTTTATTTCATCATGGCCTTTGAAGTTACAGTTATGTACTACACATGTCCTTTCTTCAAGTTGCTTTTCTTTCTTTTGAGATTTTGACCTCTCTTTCTTTAATGTCAGGGGTACTGATTTCAGTTCTGCCATGCTTGATTTTGTACGTTCAATTCAATAAAAAATTCATTCCCTGAAACATACAAAGAAAATTGTACGTTGTTAGAGAAACCAGACTTCAAATTTTTTACTTCTGTCTTCTTTTAAGTTTAAGTTAGTTCAAACTAACAAAATGTTTTTTAACACACCTTTATCATGCCCATATGACTGGTCTAGACTATATAGACAAAAGTACATATGACGCCTATTTGCCCACGTTTTTAAAATGACATACGCAGTTTTGCTTTCTAATATAGCAATCTCATAGATATTTAGTCATTTTGCATAAAATACTTCTCATTTTGTGCCTCAAAGTGTGTGTCTATCAGAAACCTATTGTACCGGGTTATAGAAGATTTGAAGCAATGGAATCATCATTTCTATAGATTTTGAGAAATCAGCCTTTGAATTTTATTTTTTCCTCTTTGCACCTTGTAATCTATTAACAAAAAAATATTTTTACAACACTTACATCATCGTATAACATTGAATTTTACGTCACATGAAAGAACACACTTTTGGCTTCACAGAGAACCCCAAAGTAAAAATCAAGTATTTTCTTGATTTCTGGACAATCAAGGGCAGTAACTCTGTAGATTGCCAACATTTTGGTGCAAACTTTTTTTTGGGAAGTCCCTAGGTCCTACCCTTTCAGAAAATCATAGTGGCGAAAAATCCCCAGGGGGGGGGAGGGGGGAGGTTCACTCCCAGTAGCCCATAGCCTATAGTATGTTCTCTCAGTATCGTTTATTCATGCTGTTCTGTTCTGTAAGAATTTATGACAGTGAATTCATCAACGTGTGCGAGGGTGTCTGGGTAAGCTTTGTGGTATTGTCTTTACTCAAAGAAGTAGGCCTACTGGAGAGAGAGAGAGAGAGAGAGAGAGAGAGAGAGAGAGAGAGAGAGAACTTTGTCATGTGTGACTGACTCAAAACTGGAGGACACTGGAAAAGTGAGCAATTTTACCTCTGTTATTGTTAACCAAACTATACATTTTGAAACACTGGAATGGCAACCAGCCCCTGTGAAGAGATATGATTGGGTAATCGATACTAACTTTACAAATTTTCATAGGCGAGACTATAATATTATAAATAAACCTCTAATTATTTTACTTTACTTACTTCTTCTGTCATCTTATCATCCATCATCCGGTGCCTTGCCGACTGGAGTGGGCGATCATGGACCTCCACTTCACCCTGTCTTGCGTTGCAGCAATGGTGTCTGTTGTTCTTGCTGCTCCTAGCCATGTTGTCATCTTATATAGCTGTTAAATTGTGAGGCAGCGTGGTGAAATCAGGCTCTCGTCGAAGTAATCAAAGTGAAGAAACTTGCATTTTTCCACAGGTTTGTGAATTTTTTTCGAACTTTTGTTTTTTGGCTCAACACCGTTCATGCCCATCTCAAAGAACTTATTTCTGTATGGATTTTTCTGAAAAACGTTGAATAAAGGCACAAAAAATATAAATCTTCAGTTACCACCGACTCTTAAGCTAAGGAAATAACAAATCTTTGGCGGCCATTTTCTCACTAATCTTACCTCTGAAAACAGGTGACCCCCACCCCCTTCATTCGCAAATATCTCGACTTGTATTCAAGATAAATGGATATTTTTTTCACCCAAATAAAAAGAAATGAACAAGCTTTAAGGTGATACCAATATTATCTCTACATGCCCAAAAATTAACGAGAGCCTGGCCAGGTTGAACAGAATTGCTGACATGTAGCATCCTTGTCTAACTCCTGTCTTTACCTCAAAAGCAGTAGTACTGTTTCCAACAACGCACTTGAAGTTTTGGTAGAAGCTCTTGATGATTTCCACTATCTTGCTGCAAGGGATTCCATAAGATTGCAGAATGTACCAAAGACTTTCTCGGTGCACACTGTCGAATGCTTTTTCATGATTCCACCACGCTGCCTCACATATTGCTGTTCACGTTCCCCGAAGTGTGGGCCGGGGTTTGACTCAACGTCCACTGCCAAAAATAACAAGTTAACCACAGGCCCATAGCCTAGATCTAGATCTAAATGAAGGATTTCACACAGAAACGTATAGGCCTTTTGTCACACGTACTCTTGTGACCCGCTATTTCCGGGGTGCCTTGATAGTCGAAACAGACTTTGTGCTGTTGAAGCTAGAGAGGTGAGCAGAGTAAGTCTGATTCCCTGTAAGGACTTCTCTGTTGACACCCACCCCTTGGCGCTCATATTGATATGACCTTATGCAGTTGCGAGCGCTGAAGATCCTCTACTAAAACAAACAAAAAAAAGAAAACAACATATTATAGGCCGAGTCGACAGCTCAACTCACTTCACACGACGTGTTCTTGCTGTGCTGTGTGTCAGACGGCTGTTATTTTATTTTATTTTTTATTTTTTATTTTTTTTTTTTT